>NC_091980.1:218666696-218807188 GCF_044704955.1 Pristiophorus japonicus
GGGGGAGACGTGGGGGGAGGGGGAGACGTGGGGGGAGGGGGGAGACGTGGGGGGAGGGGGAGACGTGGGGGAGGGGGAGACGTGGGGGGAGGGGGAGACGTGGGGGAGGGGGAGACGTGGGGGGAGGGGGAGACGTGGGGGGAGGGGGAGACGTGGGGGGAGGGGGAGAGGAGGGGGAGACGTGGGGGGGGGGAAGAGGAGGGGGAGACGTGGGGGGGGGGGAGAGGAGGGGGAGACGTGGGGGGGGGGAGAGGAGGGGGAGACGTGGGGGGGGGGGGGGAGAGGAGGGGGAGACGTGGGGGGGGGGAGAGGAGGGGGAGACGTGGGGGGGGTGGGGAGGGAGAGGAGGGGGAGACGTGGGGGAGGAGGGGGAGACGTGGGGAGGAGGGGGAGACGTGGGGAGGAGGGGGAGACGTGGGGGGGGGGGGAGACGTGGGGGGGGGGGAGACGTGGGGGGGGGGGGGAGAGGAGGGGGAGACGTGGGGGGGAGACGTGGGGGGGGGGGGAGAGGAGGGGGAGACGTGGGGGGGGGGAGAGGAGGGGGAGACGTGGGGGGGGGGGGAGAGGAGGGGGAGACGTGGGGGGGGGGGAGAGGAGGGGGAGACGTGGGGGGGAGACGTGGGGGGGGGGAGGAGAGGGGGGGGGGAGAGGAGGGGGGGGGGAGGAGGAGGGGGAGACGTGGGGGGAAAGGGGGTGATGGAGGAGCGGGGGGGGAAAGGGGGTGATGGAGGAGCGGGGGGGAAAGGGGGTGATGGAGGAGCGGGGGGGAAAGGGGGTGATGGAGGAGCGGGGGGGAAAGGGGGTGATGGAGGAGCGGGGGGGAAAGGGGGTGATGGAGGGGCGGGGGGGGAAAGGGGGTGATGGAGGAGCGGGGGGGGGAAAGGGGGTGATGGAGGAGCGGGGGGGGAAAGGGGGTGATGGAGGAGCGGGGGGGGAAAGGGGGTGATGGAGGAGCGGGGGGGGAAAGGGGGTGATGGAGGAGCGGGGGGGGAAAGGGGGTGATGGAGGAGCGGGGGGGGGAAGGGGGTGTTGGAGGAGCGGGGGGGGGAAGGGGGTGTTGGAGGAGCGGGGGGGGAAAGGGGGTGATGGAGGAGCGGGGGGGGAAAGGGGGTGATGGAGGAGCGGGGGGGGGAAAGGGGGTGATGGAGGAGCGGGGGGGGGGAAGGGGGTGTTGGAGGAGCGGGGGGGGAAAGGGGGTGATGGAGGAGCGGGGGGGGAAAAGGGGTGATGGAGGAGCGGGGGGGGAAAGGGGGTGATGGAGGAACGGGGGGGGAAAGGGGGTGATGGAGGAGCGGGGGTGGGGGGGGGGGAAAGAGGAGGCAAGTCATGTATGTTTTGTAAATAAACGTGAAATGGTTCACAGACTGGATTTCTAAACAGCCGCACACATCCTGCAAATGCCGAATGGGTGAACTAAACAACACGGGCCGCGATATATGCGAAGAAGTGTCTTTGGCTTGGCCGGGTCGGTCAGCCATCTCCACAGGAATAGGGATTTGTGGCCTGTACCTACCTGAACTGTCTCCATCTTCCGATACTGAAGAGCTCTCTGTGTCTTCATCATCGGAGCTGCTGCCTTCATTCTCCGGGTAGTCAACGTCCATGTCTTCGTGATTGTTCTCTTTCTTTTCTCTAGAATGAACCGGCATATTGGCGGTTTGACAAAAAAATCAAATCACAATCTCCGCGGTTCAGTTTAATTGCACTAAACGTTCTCAGCACTTCAACATCGCGTTTCTCCCCCAATTTGATAATAACGGAAGGGGGTGGTGGACACTTTCGGCTGATGGACAGCCAGATGGGCCATATACAAACCTGGAAAGGGGAAACAGCGATCCATCACCGCCAACCCCACCAATCGACGCGTAGGGGGGCGGGGCATCACTGCGATCGAATCGAAGCGCGCAAAACGGTCGCTGGTCCAGCGCTGCATCCTGGGAGTCGTAGTCCAAGGATTCGGGATCCGCCGCACACGATTGATCAAAGAGAACTGCGAGTCCCGCGAGCCTCTGCGGCTGCCGCCCATAAACAACGGGAACATAGCCACGACTGAAGAGCGGTCGAACAGTCGATGAACAACGGTTGCGGATCATTTCACAACAGGCAGTTCGGGTTTTTGCAGTAACCGCTTAATGTGGAGGCCCGCTGTGCGATTGGCAGGCCGAGACACGAGCGCTAATGTCAAGCGTTTGTGCCCGAGCCTGCTCGAGGCGCTCTGGTTTTGATTGAGCGTGCCAGTTGTTTGTCCTGCTGCGGTCCGCCATGTTGGCGGTTGAGCGCTGGGTTGTGCTCGTTCCGGCGCTGCTTTCATGGCTCCGGCATTTTTGCCAAGGCTTTGTATTCTGAGAAGCTCTTCGGGCCGTGACGTTTTATGTTTGTTTCTCATAAAGATTTAACACAGGAAGTTTAAAAAAAAATTGGGAGGGGGGGGTCGGTTCGGTGCTGAACCCAAGGAACGGAATGTTTTCAAAAAAACCTCACGGGGATGTGAAAAAATCCACACAGAAAGTCTTGGATCCGAAGAAAGATGTTCTGACCAGATTGAAACACCTGAGGGTTGTCATAGGTTGGTATCGCGCAGCAGAGCTGGCTGTTGGAGCTGCTAATTCCAGCAACACTGAATGCAGTTGGTACTCCCAGTCCAGGACACGATATAATGGCAGGCAGGCAGGCAGGCAGCCCCTCGTTAGGGGTTAATGCAGCTTTTGTTTGCACTCGGCTGATTTGTTGTCGAGTCTGCTTCCAAGTAGAATTGTCAATATTGTCTAAATTACTATTGTTAAATATGGGAGTTTTTCTGTCCGTGAGTTATAGGGCCCCTTCATTCTTTCCAAATGTTATATTAGTAGGCCCGATAAGATGGGCAAAGTTTTCTATTTTTACCATATCATTAATTTTGATTCACGCCACCGGAGAAATTGAAACGTTTGTTCGGACAATGTGTGGGAGTAAACCCGTATTGATCATTGCAGAGTATGGCTTGGAATATTGTGCCCAGACAACTGTCTCAATCGTCTAGTGCCGAGTGTATTTCAGAGGTATCTGGAAAAAATAAACTCGCTCCGCTCCTCTGTTCAAATAAACGGATTATCAACTCTGAGCAGGAAGCAGTCGGGTTTATACTGTACTAAAATTAATTCTGTAAGATTGGGATGGTTTTCTGTGTGTACGGTTAAAAACTAAGCCAGGAAAATGCAATGTATGTATAATTGTGTATATTAATACTCAATTAGCAGAACTTTAAAATGTATGGAATAAACAAGCAGTCTGCTTATGATGATCTCCTGTTGCTTTTTACTTTAAATTGTGCTTCTGTTTTTGGTACCTCCAAATTATTTTGATTTCTTACAGGCACACCAAGGGTTTTTTGATCCTCTTCAATCTTGTGCCGAGAGATGTATTTAATTCAAGGTGCATTAACACTACAATTTTAGTATTGTTGCAAATAATTTCCTGGTTTGTAAATTCAGAGTCCGGTCCTGACCAGGCTCCAGCAAAGCAGTGAGACTCTTTGATGGACCTGCTGAATGCATTCTTTAAACATTTTTGCTTTCATAAGAATTAGGAACAGGAGTAGGCCATCTAGCCCCTTGAGCCTGCTCCGCCACTCAACAAGATCATGGCTGATCTGGCCGTGGACTCCGCTCCACTTACCCATCTGCTCCCCATAACCCTTAATTTCCTTATTGGTTAAAAATCTATCTATCTGTGATTTGAATACATTCAATGAGCTAGCCTCAACTGCTTCCTTGGGCAGAGAATTCCACAGATTCACAACCCTCTGGGAGAAGAAATTCCTTCTCAACTCGGTTTTAAATTGGCTCCCCCGTATTTTGAGGCTGTGCCCCCTAGTTCTAGTCTCCCCGACCAGTGGAAACAACCTCTCTGCCTCTATCTTGTCTATCCCTTTCATTATTTTAAATGTTTCTATAAGATCACCCCTCATCCTTCTGAACTCCAACAAATAAAGACCCAGTTGACTCCATCAATCATCATAAGGTAACCCCCTCATCTCCGGAATCAGCCTAGTGAATCGTCTCTGTACCCCCTCCAAAGCTAGTATATCCTTCCTTAAGTAAGGTGACCAAAACTGCACGCAGTACTTCAGTTGCAGCCTCACCAATACCCTGTACAGTTGCAGCAGGACCTCCCTGCTTTTGTACTCCATCCCTCTCGCACTGAAGGCCAACATTCCATTCGCCTTCCTGATTACCTGCAAACTAACTTTTTGGGATTCATGCACAAGGACCCCCAGGTCCCTCTGCACCTCAGCATGTTGTAATTTCTCTCCATTCAAATAATAATCCCTTTTACTGTTTTTTTTCCAAGGTGGATGACCTCACATTTTCCGATATTGTATTCCATCTGCCAAACCTTAGCCCATTCGCTTAACCTATCTAAATCTCTTTGCAGCCTCTCTGTGTCCTCTACACAACCCGCTTTCCCACTAATCTTTGTGTCATCTGAAAATTTTGTTACACTACACTCTCTCCCCTCTTCCAGGTCATCTATGTATATTGTAAACATTTGTGGTCCCAGCACCGATCCCTGTGGCACACCACTAACCACCGATTTCCAACCCGAAAAGGACCCATTTATCCTGACTCTCTGCTTTCTGTTAACCAGCCAATTCTCTATCCATGCTAATACATTTCCTCTGACTCAACATACCTTTATCTTCTGCAGTAACCTTTTGTGTGGCATCTTATCGAATGCCTTTTGGAAATCTAAATACACCACATCCATCGGTACACCTCTATCCACCATGCTCGTTATATCCTCAAAGAATGCCAGTAAATTAGTTAAACATGATTTCCCCTTCATGAATCCATGCTGCGTCTGCTTGATTGCACTATTCCTATCTAGATGTCCCGCTATTTCTTCCTTAATGATGGCTTCAAGCATTTTCCCCACTACAGATGTTAAACTAACCGGCCTTTCGTTACCTGCCTTTTGTCTGCCCCCTTTTTTAAACAGAGGCGCTACATTAGCTGCTTTCCAATCCGCTGGTACCTCCCCAGATTCCAGAGAATTTTGGTAGATTATAACGAATGCATCTGCTATAACTTCCGCCATCTCTTTTAATACCCTGGGATGCATTTCATCAGGACCAGGGGACTTGTCTACTTTGAGATCCATTAGTCTGTCCAGCACTATCCCCCTAGTGATAATGATTGTCTCAAGGTCCTCCCTTCCCACATTCTCGTGACCAGCAATTTTTGGCATGGTTTTTGTGTCTTCCACTGTGAAGACCGAAGCAAAATAATTGTTTAAGGTCTCAGCCATTTCCACATTTCTCATTATTAAATCCTCCTTCTCATCTTCTAAGGGACCAACATTTACTTTAGTCACTTTTTTCCGTTTTATATATCGGTAAAAGCTTTTACTATCTGTTTTTATGTTTTGCACAAGTTTACTTTCGTAATCTATCTTTCCTTTCTTTATTGCTTTCTTAGTCATTCTTTGCTGTCGTTTAAAATTTTCCCAATCTTCTAGTTTCCCACTAACCTTGGCCACCTTATATGCAATGGTTTTTAATTTGATACTCCTTTATTTCCTTGGTTATCCATGGCTAGTTATCCCTTTTCTTACTGCCCTTTTTCACTGGAATATATTTTTGTTGAGCACTATGAAAGAGCTCCTTAAAAGTCCTCCACTGTTCCTCAATTGTGCCACCGTTTAGTCTGTGTTCCCAGTCTACTTTAGCCAACTCTGCTCTCATCCCACTGTAGTCCCCTTTGTTTAAGCATAGTATGCTCTTGGATAGGAGAATGAAGTTCCAACCAGGCAATATAAATAAGATATTGGCTGCCTGGAACTACTACTGTAGGTACTAGTCTCCATATAAATGCAGCATTATTTATATAAAGGAATTATATAATTCAGTCTGAACAGGATGTGAATTGAACAATTCAATTTGAACAGAGGAGATGAGCGTGTTTATTTTTCCTGATAGCATTTTGAAATGCATTACTCCATTTTATACTTTTATAAATGTCAGCCATGGCTCAGTAGCACTTCTGGCTCTGAATTAAACTGTTATGGGCTCAAGTCCCACTCCAGAGACTTGAGCACAAAATCTAGGCTGATATTCCAGTGCATTACTAGGGCAATGGTGCCCTGTCTGAGGTGTAATTCTTTGGATACGACGTTAAATCGAGGCCCCGCTGCCTCAGGTGGACGTAAAAGAGCCCATGGCAGTATTTCAAAAAAGACCAGGGGCGTTCTCCTTGACGTCCAGACCAACATTTATCCCTCAGCCAATGTCATTAAAACAGATTATCTGGCCATTATCACGTTGCTGTTTGTGTGACCTTGCTGTGTGGAAATTGTCTGCTGCATTTCCTATATTATAACAGTGACTACACTTCAAAAGTTATTTATTGGCTGGGACGTCCTGAGGTTGTGAAAGGCACTATAAAAATGCAAGTTGTTTTTTTCTTTCAGTTGTTATTGACAATATTCATTATATTTTGAGGGTATTAACAGGAAACTTACATTTCATTTCAATAAAAATGTCAATCTTGTAGTTTAGTGATTATAAATGTTAGAGCACAGAAGGAGACCATTTAGCCCATCGTGCCTGCGTCAGCTCTTTGAAAGAGCTGTCATAGAATCATAGACGTTTACAGCACGGAAGGAGGCTGTTTCGGCCCATCGTGTCTGCCGGCTAACAAGAGGCCATCAAGTCTATCTCACTTTCCAGCTTTTGGTCTGTAACTTAAAGTGCACATCCAACTACTTTTTAAATGTGGTGAAGGTTTCTGCCTCCACCATCCTTTCAGACAGTGAGTTCCAGACCCCCACAACCATCTGTGAAGACATTTCCCCTCAAATCCTCTCCAAACCTTCTACCAATTACTTTAAATTTATGCCCCCTGGTTGTTGAGCCCTCTGCTAAGAGAAATAAGCCCTTTCTAGTCACTAATTTTATACATCTCAATGAGGTCTCCCCTCCCCCTCCTCTGTTCCAAGGAAAACAAACCTAGCCTATCCAATCTGTTCTCTTAGTTAAAATTCTCCACTCCCGGCAACATCCTCGTAAATTTCCTCTGTACTTTCTCCAGTGCAATCACATCCTTCCTGTAATGTGGTGACCAGGACTGCACGCAGTACTCCAGCTGTGGCCTAACCAGTGTTTTATATAGTTCAAGCATAACCCCCTCTGCTCTTGTGTTCTATGCCTCGGCTAATAAGGGCAAGCATTTCGTATGTCTTTTTAACCAACTTATCTACGTGGCCTGCTACATTCAGAGATCTATGGACATGCACTCCCAGGTCTCTTTGTTCCTCTACACTTCTGTGTCCTACCACTAATTGTTTATTCCCTTTCCTTGTTGGCCCTCCCCAAATGATTACCTCACATTTCTCCGGATTAAATGCCACTTGCCACAGTTCTGTCCACCTGACCAGTTCATTGATATCTTCCTGCAGTCCGCAGCTTTCTTCATTATCAACCACACAGCCTATTTTTGTATCATCTGCAAACTTATTAATCATACCACCATATTCAAATCTAGATCATTGATATATACCACAAAAAGCAAGTGACCTAGTACTGAGCCCTGCGGAACCCCACTGGAAACAGCTTTTCAGACACAAAAACAGCCATCAACTATTACCCTTTGTTTCCTGCCTCTGAGCCAATTTTGGATCCAACTTGCCACTTTGCCCTGGATCCTATGGGCTTTTACTTTCGTGACCAGTCTGCCATGTGGGACCTTATCAAAAGCCTTGCTAAAATCCATATACACTACATCAAACGCACTACCCTCATCGACCCTTCTTGTTACTACCTCCCAAAAATTCAATCAAATTAGTCAGACATGACCTTCCCTTAACAAATCCATGCTGACTGTCCTTAATTAATCCATATCTTTCGAAATGAAGATTTATCCTGCCTTTCAGAATTTTTTCCAATAATTTTCCCACCACCGAGGTTAGGCTGAATATTTCTCCTCATTTCCCTTCTAGCTCTTTTGCCAATTATTTTAAAACTATGACCTCCAGTTACCAACCCACTTGCCAGAGGTAATCGTTTCTCCCTACTTTTCTCTCTCAAAAATCTTCATAATTTTGAATATCAGGTCTTGCCTTAACCTTCTCTGCTCCAAGGAGAACAATCCCAGCTTCGTGTCTCCCTTCACATTGAAGGCTCTCATCCCTGGGATAATTCTGGTAAACCTCCTCTATCTTATCTAAAGCCTTGATGTCCTTCCTAAAGTGTGGTGCCCAGAATTGAACACAATACTCCAACTGAGGCCTAACCAGTGATTTGTAAAGGTTTAGCATGACTTCCTTGTTTTTGCACTCAATGCCCCTATTTACAAAGCCAAGTATCTCATGTGCTTTCTTAACTGCTTTATAAAGATGCCCTGCCTCCCTCAAGGATTTGTGAATATGCACACCCAGGTCCCTCTGCTCCCCCATCAACATAGTACCATTTAGATTATACTGCTTCTCTACGTTTCTCCAAAAGTACATCACTTCACATTTATCCGCATTGAATTGCATCTGCCCATCTCACCATGCTGTCTATGTCCTCCTGAAGTCTGCTACTATCCTATTCACTATGTTGTAAATTTCAAAATTGTACTCCCTATACCCAGGTCATTTATATATAACAAGAAACGCAATGGTCCTAACACCGACCCCTGGGGGACTCCACTGCCTACTTCTCTCCAGTCAGAAATACATCCGTTCACCACTATTCTCTGCCTCCTATTCCTTAGCCAATTACGTACCCAAGTTACCACCATTCCTTTAATACCATCTGCTTCTATTTTCTGAATAAATCTGTTGTGTGTTACTTTATAAAATGTCTTTTAAAAGTCCATATATACAACACCTACTGCACGATCTTTATCAACCATCTCTGTTACTTCATCATAGAACTCAATCAGATTAGTCAGATATGATTGCCTTTAACAAATCTGTGCTGGCTATCCCTTATTAACCCATGCTTGACCAAGTGAGAATTAATTTTGCTCTAAACAATGATCTCTCATCATCATAGGCAGTCCCTCGAAATTGAGGAAGACTTGCTTCCACTCTAAAAGTGAGTTCTCAGGTGACTGTACAGTCCAATATGGGAATTACAGTCTCTGTCACAGGTGGAACAGACAGGGATTGCATGTCGTCATGGAGCAGGCGAAGGATGACGACAAACTTTTGGGGGTATCCGAAATGGAGGAGGACACTCCATAGACCCTCGCGGTTGATGGTGTCAAGGGCCTTTGAAAGGTCAAAGAAGGCCATATCTAAGGGCTGGTGCTGTTCCCTGCATTTTTCCTGCAGCTGTCGCGCTGTAAAAATCATGTCCGTGATCTCTAGTACCATGCCAAAAACCCTTCCTATTTAGGAGTCAAACTTGATTGCGTCCTGTCTCCAAACAGACAACATCTCCACAACCTTCGGAAAAAACTAGAGAGTAGGGTCAACTTGATTCAGAAACTCGCTGGATCCACACTGGGAGCAAATGCTCAAACCCTTCGTACGGCTGCACTCGCCCTGGTGTATTCCAGCCTTGATTGCAAAATGATTGGAAGAACTGTGACATACGGAATGGATTCCTTATAGGGAACCCTACAGTACAACCTGAAGGATCAAACCTTCCTCGCAAACAGTGGACAACCATCAACTGCCTCAGAACCAGTCATGTTCGATGCTGCCACCTTTTCCATAGATGGAAGATTAAAGCATCCCTGTCATGCGACTGTGGAGCTACTAATCCGACCCTGGAGTACATTATTGAGCAACTACCCTCGGAGGAAATTCGCAGGCAGCCTACAAGATATCCACACTGTTGCACTGGAAGCTTTGGCCTGGATTTCTGACTTGGCTATTGACATTTGATTTGCTTTGCTACTACCATACAGAAGTAGTAGTTTTTCCACCACTGACTTAAAACAAAGTCTTGCATTTATATAGTGCCTTTCATGACCACCAGACGTCTCAAAGCACTTTACAGCCAATGAAAAACCTTTTGAAGTATAGTCACTGCTGTAATGTAGGAAACGCAGCAGCCAATTTGTGTACAGAAAGCTCCTACAAACAGCAATATGATAATGACCAGATAATCTCTTTAGTGACGTTGATTGAGGATAAATATTGGCTCGGACACCGGGGATAACTCCACTGTTCTTCGAAATTGTGCCCTGGGATCTTTTACATCCACCGGAGAGGGCAGATGGGGCCTCGGTTTAACATCTCATCCGAAAGACGATTAGACTGATTAGCCTGTAGTTACCAAGTTTATCACTCCTTTTTTGAACAGGGGTTTAACGTTTGCAATCCTCCAGTCCTTTGGCACCATCCCCATATCCAAGGAGGATTGAAAGAAAAATAAATTTTTCAGCAAGGCTAGTGTTCCAGAATGAAAAGCCTAGGGCAATAAACCATGGACCCAGTTAAGATCAGCTAACAGCACAGACTGGATATGAAACATTGGACTTTCTTGGTCTGTATTAATTACTTTCTGGATACACTCCCTGAGCTATCATAAGAGCTTACCTTTACATATTTTTTGTTCTTCTCCATCTGGCCGTAGCCAGAGAATCTCCTGCAATGGCTTCTCTTCCTGGTTCCACACTTGCCTCTGGAGTTCCCCAAGGATCTATCCTTGGCCCCCTCCTATTTCTCAGCTACATGCTGTCCCTTGGCGAAAACTCAAAGTCCGGTTCCACATCTACGCCCATGACAGCCGGCTCTACCTACCTCATCACCGCATCTCTTGATCCCTTCCATTGCTGCGTCTGTTTTATCGGGCTGCTTGTCCTACATTGAATACTGGATGAGCAGGGATGTCCTCCAATTAAACATTCGGAAGACCAAAGCCATTGTCTTTGGCCCAAGCCACAAACTCTATTCCCAGCCAATTCCATCCTGCTCCCTGGCCAGTTTCTCAGGCTGAACCAGACTGTTTGCAACCTCAGCGTTCTATTTGACCCTAAGCTGAGCTACCGACCCCATAATCCTCTCCATAAGACTCTCTACATCCTCCTTTTGTAATATCGCCTGTCTCTGCCCCGGCCTCGGCCCTTCTGTTGCTGAAATTTTCATCCATGCATTTGTTATTTCCAGACTCGACTATTCTTGTGCTCTCCTGGCCAGCCTCCCATCTTCAACCCTCAATATACACGAGCTCTTCCAGAACTCAGCTGCCTGTATCCTAACTTTCACCACGTCCTGTTCACCTTTCAGCCCTGTTGCAAACTGTTCAGAGAAGGTTCACTAGGTTGATTCCGGAGATGAGGGGATTGACTTATGAAGATAGGTTGAGTAGGTTGGAACTATACTCAATGGAGTTAGAAGAATGAGAAGTGATCTTATCGAAACATATAAAGATAATGAGGGGGCTTGACAAGGTGGATGCGGAGAGGATATTTCCACTTATAGGGAAACTAAAACGAGGGGACCTGGGGCTCAATTTTGACCAAGGACGTTTTCTGGCGTATTGCCAGAGTTACGGCGAGTTTTTAGGGCCAGAAATGCGGCATAAATATTTATCCAAACTTTCCCCGATCTGTAAATCTAATTTGGAGCCGTGCAGCGTGTCCAGTTGCCTTAGGGGATGGAGCCTGCTGTCTGCACCGAAAAACGAAGCCGGGCCTTCTGCATATGTACGGGGAAAAAAAAACTTAGGTTTTTGACGTTGCTCCAATGGACGCGCATGCTCAGTACAGCTCGGATTTGGCAATGTCGATAGGGCTGAGGTAAGGGTGTGAGCTGAGCTTGTTGTGCGGGGGTCAGAGGTTTTATTGTGAAGGAATGAAGATGCGGCCGGGGAGGGGTGATTTGTGGTGGTATATTAAGCATGCCAATGGCGTTGCATCAGTGTCCGTAGCCGGGAAGGAGGGTGTGTTTTCGGTGCTGTTTTTAATCTTATGTCAGTAGGGCTGAGGGTAAGGTGTGGGTTGAGGTTGTTGGGCGGGGTGGCATCAAGACAGTGCCGTGCAAGGGCATCCGGGGGTGGGGGGGGGGTGAGTTTGTCGTGGTGAGGGAGGGATTGTATCAGTGACTGTAGCCGGGAAGGAGGATGTATTTTCAGTATTGTTTTTAAACTTATGTCGACAGGGCGGAGGGTAAGGTGTGAGTTGATGTTGGGCAGGCGTGAGGGGTGGCATGAAGCTGGTTCAGTGCAACGGCGGCCGGGCGGTGATTTGTGGTGGCGAGGGAGTGAGTCAGTCAGGCCGGCATCTGGTGTAGTATTTCGGGTATAACTTGGCGAGGCAACATCGGAACTGGTCCTGGTAAACGGCGTCTCTACCGGCTGGAGGAGCAGAACAGGACGCTGCCGATGGCGTGTGGCTACCTCTTTGCCTGGCAGAGGTACAGCTGTTGGCTGGAGACCGCCTAGCCCAGGCCGAAGAGCTTGCCGATCCAGTCCCCCACCCGGCCCTGGCCCCGAGTGCACGCTCGGTCCGCTGCCCGACCCTAGCCCAGGCCAAAGGGCTTGCCGATCTGCTCCCCTGCTGACCCTGGCCCTGAGTGCCCTCCCGGTCCGCTGCCCGACCCTAGCCCAGGCTGAAGGGCTTGCCGATCCGCTCCCCTGGCCCCGAGTGCCCTCCCAGTCCGCTCCCCGCCCCTAGCCCAGGCCAAATGGCCTCCTCCGATTTCCTTAGCTGTGTTTTCTTTAACTCTTGGCAAGAATTTTCTGGAGAGGCCACATACGCTCGCCTAAGCAGAACTGGAGTAACTCTCAGCTGGCCAAAGTTCCCTAACAGGCCAGAAGTGGCATAGGTGGCTGGTTACACTCCCTTTGGTTGAAAAAGAAACTTGCATTAAAAAAATCGTAACTGAGTTAAGCTGATGCAAATTGATTGGGGAAACTATGGATTTTTAACTTCGTCCAAAAAAAGTAGCCTGCTCCCAAAAAACGGCTCAAATCACTTGGGAAAATTGAACCCATGGTCTCAGAATAAGGAGCCACCCATTTAAAACTGAGATGAGGAGGAATTTCTTCTGAGGGTTGTAAATCTGGAATTTTCTGCTCCAGAGAGCTGTGGAGGCTGGGTCATTGAAGATGGAGATAAGGCGGAGATAGACAGATTTTTGAGCAATAAGGGAATAACGGGTTACGGGGAGCGGACACGGAAGTGGAGCTGAGTCCATGATATTAAATGGCGGAGCAGGCTCGAGGGGTCAAATGGCCTACTCCTGCTTACCTATTTCTTATGTTCTGTGCTTGCTGACTTACACCTCCTGGTTCACCAATGCCTGAAATTTAAAGTTTTCATCCCTGTGTTCAAATAACTCTGTAGCCTCACCCCTCCTATTTCTGTAATCTCCTCCAGCCCTACAGACCTCTGGGAACTCTCTTCTTCCATTTCTGGCCTCTTGTGCACCTCTGACCTTCAAGCTCTGAAATTCATTCCATAAACCTCTCCACATCGCCCCCCAAAAGACGGTTGTTCAAACCTTCCTCTTTGACTAAGGTTTTGGTCACCTGTTCGGAAGTCTCCTTTGGTTCGGTCTCAATTTTTTCTTGGCTGATTAAATTCCCTTGAGGCGCATTGGGACATTTTACTACATTAAAGGTGCTATATATTAGTACAAGTTATTACTGTTGTTGGCCTTTCCCCTTTTTGTGTGCAAGTATCTTTACACCAAGTATTTGGATAATTGGGCTGACTGAAGAGTATTCGGTGTGGGTTTTTTTTCTTGTTGATTGACAACCCTAAAATATTTCCTGCATCTAATCTTACCGCAATCTTAGTATAATTTACTCAAATACTTCCTGTCCCCAACACATCACACTCGTCAGTGCTTCTTTCAGCAATGCTTGGCTTTCAGTTGCAACAACTTTGCAACAACCTTCATTATCAATTAATAATGGGTTACAACAGATTAAAAACATCATAATGAAAGCACCTAGTCTGCTCCTCTGTACTGGAGACCACTGAATCAATGTTGTAGACCAGTTGTAAAATCAAACTCAATACGTTGTACCAGTATCAACAGATGATGTAGAACTTTTTCACCAGATAAATGAAAGGAAACGGATTGCTTGTATTGGTGTGGAAATTGAACCCGTAACTTCACGGGTCATGAAACCCAGTTCTAAAATGCTTTGATTATTTTAGTCCTGCATTCTCTCTCTTCTTTCTCTCCTCCTTCTGGCCTCCTCCTCGACTGTCATTTAACAATTAATTTGGATGTTTAGTTTCCTCTTTCATCTCCTGCTTAAATATGTGCCCTGTTCACAAAAATGTTGTCCTATATCGCTCGTTCTCCTTTTCGATTCCTCTCATTCTTCCTCCCTTCCTTCCTCCCGCTCTCTCGTTCTCCCTCCCGCTCGCTCGCCCCCCCCGCGCTCTCCCCCTCCCCCCCGCGCTCTTCCCCTCTCACCCTCCCCCCCCGCGCTCTTCCCCTCTTCCCCCCCCCCCCGCGCTCTCCCCCCCCCCGCGCTCTCCCCCCCCCCCGCGCTCTCCCCCCCCCGCGCTCTCCCCCCCCGCGCTCTCCCCCCCCGCGCTCTCCCCCCCCGCGCTCTCCCCCCCCGCGCTCTCCCCCCCCCGCGCTCTCCCCCCCCCGCGCTCTCCCCCCCCGCGCTCTCCCCCCCCGCGCTCTCCCCCCCGCGCTCTCCCCCCCCGCGCTCTCCCCCCCGCGCTCTCCCCCCCCGCGCTCTCCCCCCCCGCGCTCTCCCCCCCCGCGCTCTCCCCCCCCGCGCTCTCCCCCCCCGCGCTCTCCCCCCCCGCGCTCTCCCCCCCCGCGCTCTCCCCCCCCGCGCTCTCCCCCCCCGCGCTCTCCCCCCCCCGCGCTCTCCCCCCCCGCGCTCTTCCCCCCCCGCGCTCTTCCCCCCCCGCGCTCTCCCCCCCCGCGCTCTCCCCCCCCCGCGCTCTCCCCCCCCCGCGCTCTCCCCCCCGCGCTCTCCCCCCCGCGCTCTCCCCCCCCGCGCTCTCCCCCCCCGCGCTCTCCCCCCCCGCGCTCTCCCCCCCCGCGCTCTCCCCCCCCGCGCTCTCCCCCCCCGCGCTCTCCCCCCCCGCGCTCTCCCCCCCCGCGCTCTCCCCCCCGCGCTCTCCCCCCCCGCGCTCTCCCCCCCCGCGCTCTCCCCCCCCGCGCTCTCCCCCCCCGCGCTCTCCCCCCCCGCGCTCTCCCCCCCCGCGCTCTCCCCCCCCGCGCTCTCCCCCCCCGCGCTCTCCCCCCCCGCGCTCCTCTCCCCCCCCCGCGCTCTCCCCCCCCGCGCTCTCCCCCCCCCCGCGCTCCCCCCCCCGCGCTCCCCCCCCCCGCGCTCTCCCCCCCCGCGCTCTCCCCCCCCCGCGCTCTCCCCCCCCCCGCGCTCTCCCCCCCCCGCGCTCTCCCCCCCCCGCGTTCTCCCCCCCCCCGCGCTCTCCCCCCCCCCCCCGCGCTCTCCCCCCCCGCGCTCTCCCCCCCCCCGCGCTCTCCCCCCTCCGCGCTCTCCCCCCCCCGCGCTCTCCCCCCCCCCGCGCTCTCCCCCCCCCCCGCGCTCTCCCCCCCCCCCCGCGCTCTCCCCCCCCCCCCGCGCTCTCCCCCCCCCCGCGCTCTCCCCCCCCCCGCGCTCTCCCCCCCCCCGCGCTCTCCCCCCCCCCGCGCTCTCCCCCCCCCGCGCTCTCCCCCCCCCGCGCTCTCCCCCCCCCGCGCTCTCCCCCCCCGCGCTCTCCCCCCCCGCGCTCTCCCCCCCCCGCGCTCTCCCCCCCCGCGCTCTCCCCCCCCCGCGCTCTCCCCCCCCCGCGCTCTCCCCCCCCCGCGCTCTCCCCCCCCCCGCGCTCTCCCCCCCCCGCGCTCTCCCCCCCCCGCGCTCTCCCCCCCCCGCGCTCTCCCCCCCCCCCGCGCTCTCCCCCCCCGCGCTCTCCCCCCCCCCGCGCTCTCCCCCCCCGCGCTCTCCCCCCCCGCGCTTTCCCCCCCCCGCGCTCTTCCCCCCCCCCCCGCGCTCTTCCCCCCCCCCCCGCGCTCTTCCCCCCCCCCCGCGCTCTTCCCCCCCCCCCGCGCTCTTCCCCCCCCCCCCCGCGCGCTCTTCCCCCCCCGCGCGCTCTTCCCCCCCCCGCGCGCTCTTCCCCCCCCCCGCGCTCTTCCCCCCCCCCCGCGCTCTTCCCCCCCCCCGCGCTCTTCCCCCCCCCCGCGCTCTTCCCCCCCCCGCGCTCTTCCCCCCCCCCGCGCTCTTCCCCCCCCCCCCGCGCTCTTCCCCCCCCCCCGCGCTCTCCCCCCCGCGCTCTCCCCCCCGCGCTCTCCCCCCCGCGCTCTCCCCCCCGCGCTCTCCCCCCCGCGCTCTCCCCCCCGCGCTCTCCCCCCCGCGCTCTCCCCCCCGCGCTCTCCCCCCCGCGCTCTCCCCCCCGCGCTCTCCCCCCCCGCGCTCCCCCCCCCCGCGCTCTTCCCCCCCCCGCGCTCTTTCCCCCCCCCCCGCGCTCTTCCCCCCCCCCGCGCTCTTTCCCCCCCCCGCGCTCTTTCCCCCCCCCGCGCTCTTTCCCCCCCCCCCGCGCTCTTTCCCCCCCCCCGCGCTCTTTCCCCCCCCCCGCGCTCTTTCCCCCCCCCCGCGCTCTTTCCCCCCCCCCGCGCTCTTTCCCCCCCCCCCGCGCTCTTTCCCCCCCCCCCGCGCTCTTTCCCCCCCCCCCGCGCTCTTTCCCCCCCCCCGCGCTCTTCCCCCCCCCGCGCTCTTCCCCCCCCCCGCGCTCTTCCCCCCCCCGCGCTCTTCCCCCCCCCGCGCTCTTCCCCCCCCCCGCGCTCTTCCCCCCCCCCCGCGCTCTTCCCCCCCCCCCCGCGCTCTTCCCCCCCCCCCGCGCTCTTTCCCCCCCACCGCGCTCTTTCCCTCCCCCGCGCTCTTTTCCCCCCCCACCGCGCTCTTTTTCCCTCGCGCTCGCGCGCGCTCTCCCTCCCCCTTCCTCGCGCTCGCGCGCGCTCTCCCTCCCCCTTCCTCGCGCTCGCGCGCGCTCTCCCTCCCCCTTCCCCTCGTTCGCACACGCTCGCTCGCTCCCTCCCCCTTTCTTGCGCTCGCTCTCTCCCTCCCCCTTCACAACGCTCGAGCACGCTCGCTCTCTCCCTCCCCCTTCCACTCGCTCGCGCGCGATCGCTCCCTCCCTCCCCCTTCCCCTCGCTCGCGCGCGCTCGCTCCCTCCCTCCCCCTTCCTCTCGCACTCGCTCCCTCCCTCCCCCTTCCCCTCGCTCGCGCGCGCTCGCTCCCTTCCTCTCGCGCGCGCTCGCTCCCTCCCTTCCCCTCGCTCGCGCTCGCTCCCTCCCTCCCCCTTCCCCTCGCTCGCGCGCGCTCGCTCCCTCCCTCCCCCTTCCCCGCGCTCGCTCCCTCCCTCCCCCTTCCCCGCGCTCGCTCCCTCCCTCCCCCTTCCCCTCGCTCGCGCGCGCTCGCTCCCTCCCTCCCCCTTCCCCTCGCGCGCGCTCGCTCCCTCCCTCCCCCTTCCCCACGCTCGCGTGCGCTCGCTCCCTCCCTCCCCCTTCCCCACGCTCGCGCGCGCTCGCTCTCCCTCCCTCTTTCCCCCCCCTCCCCCTGTCCCCCCAGAGATCTAATCCCATCGTCCCATCGTAAGAATCTGAAGCTGGTTTCAGTTCAAGGCATGCTTCCAAAATGTTAGGTTTTTTTAGATGTTCATACACATTTTGAACAAGTTGTTAATTCTATATTTCTCTTTCTTCCAGCGGTTGCATTTCAGTGGCCTGATTAAATTAATGACTTGACGTCAGGGCATTCATACTGGGGCTGTGATTGTAAATAGCTAATCTGACCCATTAGTTATTAAGTGTAGCAATTTAGTAACTTGCATCGTATTTACAGCACAGAAATGGGCCATTCAGCCCAACAGGTCTATGCTGGTGTTTATGCTTCACAGGAGCCTTCTTCATCTAACCCTATCAGTATAACCTTCTATTCCTTTCTTCCTCATGCTTATCTAGCTTTCCTTTGAATGCATCTATGCTATTCATCTCAACTACTCCCTGTGGTAGTGAGTTCCACATTCTAACCACTCTCTGGGTATAGAAGTATTTCCTGAATTCCCTATTGGATTTATTAGTAACTGGCTTATATTTATGGCCCCTCATGTGTTTATCTAGCTTTCTCTGAAATGCATCTATGCTAATCGCAGTCCACCTCTGTATTAACTACACCCCCAATTTGGTGTCATCCACAAATTTTGAAATTATACTTCTGATTCCCGAGTCCAAAATGTTTATCTAAATGGTGAACAACAGTGGTCCCAGCATCGATCCTTGGGGAACACCACTTCCCTTTTGCCAGTCTGAGTAACTACCTTTAATCCCTACTCTGTTTTCTATTTTGTAACCAGCTTGCTATCCATGCTGTTACTTCTCCCTTGACTTCATATGTTCTGACCTTAGTCATGAGTCTACGATGCGGTACCTTAACGAAGGCCTTTTGAAAATCTAAATATATTGCATCTACTACATTACCCTTTCAATAAGGTTGGTCAAGTATGACCTTCCCTTTGAAATCCGCATTGACTACTCTTCTTTAGATTTTCAGTTTCTAGATTTTCTATTACATCTTTGAGTAAGGATTCCAATATCTTTCCTACCACCAACATTAAGCGAATTGGTCTATAGTTCCCTGGACTTGTTTTATCTCCCTTGTTAAATATAGGAATCACATTAGCTGTCCGCCAGTCCTCTGGCACCATTCCCTTTTTTTAATCATTTTTTATATATATGTAATAGTGCCTCTTCTATCTCTTCCCTAACTTTTAATATGCGCAGATGCAATCCATCCGAACCAGGGAGTTTATCCTCTCTAAGTTTGATTAGTTTATCAATTATCTTCCCCCTTTCTATCTTAAATGTTTTTCTATCTTTTTTTGATCTCTTCGAATGTCACATCCACCATGTTCGTCTTCCTGGTAAATATCAAAACAAAGTCATTATTGTTTCTGCCATTTCGCTGTCATTACCTGTAAGTTTATGTGTGTATTCCTTAGTGGCCCTGTCCCGACACTGATTTTTCTTTTATTATTTATGTATCTGGAATACTTTATTATTTCTTTTTATATTCCTAATTTTTTTTCCTTCTTTCATAACCTTTTCGTAATCCCTCTTGTCATCCACTCCTTTATTGTCTATCTACTTAGTGTATGCCTTTTTCTTTAGTTTCAATTTTGCCCTTATTTCTTTATTTATCCGTGGTGTGTCATTACTGGCTAGTTTGTTCTTGCTTTTAACTTGTATAAAACATTTGTGATTTAACATAGCAGTTAGCTCTGGTATTTGGAGGTATCGAGCAGAAGCCACGTGTTCTCCAATGAGGTGTAGGAAAAGGGAAATATGAAGAAAAGTCATTCTGTAGCCAGTCCATAGCGGCATTGGCAGTGGCCTAGGAGAAGGTAAACTGTTCCTACTCTTGGCTGCAGATTTGAGCAACCTGTGGTTGCAGGGTAATTGAGGAAAAATTGTATTTTAATGCACTTGCAAGTTAAAAGGAGCTTTGATTATAAAAATGTATTCATAACTTATTACAGGGATGGGAAGTTGTGGTTGACTTGGTAGTCTGAAGCAGCTAGAAAATGGTATTCTAAGATCTAAAAGTACAGAGGTATTTACTGTGTTCCAGTGATGTTTGAATATTGCCAAACCTTGGCCCTACTGATCATTTTATAATATTGAATGAACTTTAAATATATTTGCTCCACTATGTGACATTTAAGTGATACAAAATTAAGACTTCTGTCTCTGGATCTTGCACATTAGGTTATGCCCAAATCTGAACTGGAACTGCACAAAGTTGTAGAGTAGTTTCGGTTGATCCAAATTGGGGGTTACTTCATCCTTGTATTCATATGCAAGATTCAGGTATCTCTGCAGAAAAAGTAACTTCATAAAAAAAATTATGAATATGCTGAAATAATCAATCTAAATGTAAATTATTTACCATCCTAATTCTTCCATTTCTTTTTATTTATAGAAAACTCTGAAGCAAATGATTTGAAGCCATTCTTTGATCAAACATATTCACACATATACTATGTTTTCTTTGAAAATTTTGTGACCATTGAAGCCAGCCTAAAGCAGAAAGGTAAGAATAGAACATTTTTAAACTACATGAAAATATATTAAGTGGTGGAACTAATCAAGGGCTCAATTTTGGCCGAGCCCGTTCTTCAGCATACTTACTGGAGTTGTGCCGCTTATGTATGTTTGGAAATGAGCAGGAAAAAAATGTTGCAACTTTGTCCATTGTCTGGCCTCTTCATTGCAGTCGTGCAGCGTGGCCAGTTGACTCGGGGAGGGAGGAGGGGAAACATCTGCACATGCGCAGTGGAGAATGGTGAAGTCTGCGCATGAGCAGTAGCACTGCGAGTTGACAATCGGCCATTTTTAAAGAGCTAGCTAGCTGCTTGTGTTTTCGTGCCAGAAGGAGTGCAGTGGTAGGAAAATCACTGCTGAATGCAAGAAGCACTGCTCTGGTAAAATCAGTGTTGCATACCAGCAGAAGTGCCAGAAGGAGTGATGTGTTTGGAAAAATTACTGCTGCATGCCAGCAATAAGGAGTGCTGTATTTGGAAAAATCAGTACTGTGTGTTTGGAAAAATCACTGTGTCTAAGAGCATTGGAAAAGTGCTGAGAGTGTCTCAGAAAAGTTGCAGCAATGCAGCAACGTGGACCAAGAACAAATAATTTCTTGCTGGAAGAAGTGGAGGCACTAGTTACTGTGATTGAGAACAGATGGCAGGAGCTGGATACCAGCAGAGGTCACATAAAAGTGCCACCCAAAGAAATGAAGAAACGCTGGAACCAAGTTGCAGAAGATTTCTACGCATTGGTAAACACCAAGAGATCTGGAAGCCAGTGTAAAAAGAAATGGCAGGACCTTGGTCAAGTAGTTAGTGTAAGTAATATTTTCATTTATTCAATGCAATTATAAATTTGACCAGCTGTATATGTCCCACCCAGCAGAAAGACACCCTCTCTAAAAAGTTGCATTTTCATCTTTGCAGAAGAATTTGTCCCACAACAAAAGGGAAAGAACTCGAACAGGAGGAGGCCCGGCAAATCTGCACCTGCTTGCACCCTTGGAAGAGAGGGTCGCTGCTTTGATGAATCGTACATGGAGAAAAGCCATAAGTACTGCACAAGCTGGGCCCACATTCAAGGGAGAGGGTAAGTCCTGAAAATTTATTGTGGCCCTTTAAATCAACCTGCTGCCTGGCCTGCTTTGTGTGATCCTACTCATGCCACCCATCCTGTCCCCTCCTCTGTTGTTAACCATTTGACTGTTCTGTTATATTTTGCAGAACCTGATGCCAAGCCTGAAGATGCAGAAGAAGATTCAGACGCGGACGAGCCTGAAGACGAGAACATCTTCCAAGCCAACCCTCCAGACCAACATGGGGGTGAGGGGGAGTTGGGTCATCTGGATGAAGCTACCACTTATATACTGAATATGGAGCATGTGCAGTTATTGGAGTTGCCAGCCCCTTCAATGACTAGTGATTTGAGTACTGGTGGGACATTCCATGGTTTCCCCCCTTCCATGACTAGTGGTTTTAGTTCTGATGGGACATTCCATGGTAGTGGGCTGCAGCAAGCAACACCCAGGGCCCCACCGTCCGAGGATGCGGGTCCCACTGGGATGCCGCAAGGCACACCCAGGGCCCCACCGTCCAAGGCTGCGGCTCCCACTGGGATGCCGCGAGGCAGACCCAGGGTGAGGAGAAGGTGAAATTGACCACGCTCTCCTGAGATGCAGGGTGCACCAGATGTGGTTCAGATCATGTCATTGAGTGCGGAGAGCATTGACCTTACCCGATCACTCCTGGACACCATCAGTGGGGTGAGTGATGAGGTAGTGGGACTGTTGGGCGAAGTAACAGCAATGGCACGGGAAATGGGAATAATGTCTGGGAATAGTGTCCATGAAGGAGGGAATGTCAGAGATAATGGAAAGGACGACACTGGCAATGGCACAGGCCACCAGAGAGGAAATGTTTCAGTCCGCTGAGACACTGTCCGGGTGCATGAGGGAGGGCGTGTGAGTTAGCTGCTGCAATAAGGGAACACACCCAGACCATGCGCCCATTGACAGAATCAATTGCCACTCCCACTGCAATCCTCACACCAGCCTCTGAAGAGACCCAAGCCAGGCCCTCCACATTAACACCTGATCCTTCCCCCCCTCCCCCCCCCCCCCCCCCCCCCACCCACCAAAACCCCCCATCAAGAAGTGCGCATTAAATGAGTTATTAGAAGGAATAAGCTGTTTACATTGTACATTAATGATTTAGACGAGGGGATTAAATGTAGTATCTCCAAATTTGCGGATGACACTAAATTGGGTGGCAGTGTGAGCTGCGAGGAGGATGCTATGAGGCTGCAGAGTGACTTGGATAGGTGAGGTGAGTGGGCAAATGCATGGCAGATGAAGTATAATGTGGATAAATGTGAGGTTATCCACTTTGGTGGTAAAAACAGAGAGACAGACTATTATCTGAATGGTGACAGATTAGGAAAAGGGGAGGTGCAACGAGACCTGGGTGTCATGGTACATCAGTCATTGAAGGTTAAGAAAGCAAATGGCATGTTGGCCTTCATAGCAAGGGGGATTTGAGTACAGGGGCAGGGAGGTGTTACTACAGTTGTACAGGGCCTTAGTGAGGCCACACCTGGTGTATTGTGCACAGTTTTGGTCTCCTAACTTGAGGAAGGACATTCTTGCTATTGAGGGAGTGCAGCGAAGGTTCACCAAACTGATTTCCGGGATGGTGGGACTGACATATCAAGAAAGACTGGATCAACTGGGCTTGTAGTCACTGGAGTTCAGAAAAATGAGAGGGGATCTCATAGAAACGTTTAAAATTCTGACAGGTTTAGACAGGTTAGATGCAGGAAGAATGTTCCCAATGTTGGGGAAGTCCAGAACCAGGGGTCACAGCCTAAGGATAAGGGGTAAGTCATTTAGGATCGAGATGAGAAACTTCTTCACCCAGAGAGTGGTGAACCTGTGGAATTCTCTACCATAGAAAGTTGTTGAGGCCAATTCACTAAATATATTCAAAAAGGAGTTAGATGTAGTCCTTACTACTAGGGGGATCAAGGGGTATGGTGAGAAAGCAGGAATGGGGTACTGAAGTTGCATGTTCAGCCATGAACTCATTGAATGGCGGTGCAGGCTTGAAGGGCCGAATGGCCTACTCCTGCACCTATTTTCTATGTTTCTAAGCTTGGTACCAAGCCTAAAATCACTGCGCCACCGCCTTCAGGCAGGGATGCTGGAGAGTTAAGACCAAGTTCAACGGGCGGGTGATGTTAGACTAAGGGGGATGAGAGATGGGTGCAGCCTTTCTTTGCTGCTGCTGTTGTTGTTGTTGATACTGTTGTAAATGTTCTCACAT
Organism: Pristiophorus japonicus; assembly: GCF_044704955.1. NCBI lineage: Eukaryota > Metazoa > Chordata > Chondrichthyes > Pristiophoridae > Pristiophorus > Pristiophorus japonicus. The sequence continues at coordinate 218,689,997 of NC_091980.1, forward strand.
TGAAATTATTTTGTAAGTTATGTAAATTTACAAGTTTATAAGTGATCTTAAAGAGTCATATTAAAGTAAAATTTGATAAGAATAATTTTATTGCAGTAAAGTTAAGTACATTGTAAACTTTTGAATAAAATATATTTTACATTAAAACTGAATCATGTTCCATTAACACAACACAACATTACGGAACAGCTCCAAAAAATAAACATGTCCATGTGGAATAGTTGTCGCTGAGCCCTCAGGCATCAGTAAGGCGTTCATGGATGAGCTGCTGGTGCAAGGCTCGAGCAATCGTTAAAGGAGCACGATGGCCCGCCCTCCTCCGCTGTCGTGCTCCGGCCTCAGACACTTGCATGGCTTCCTCATCATCATCCTCCTCCTCCTCCTGCTGCTTGTCACCTGCATCTTTAACATCATTATCGTCAGCCACTCTCACCGCAGGTGCATTTTCTTCCACTACCAGCTCCTGCTGCCTCATGATGGCTAAGTTATGCAGCACACAACAGTGAAATGACCGACAATCTCAGGGGAGTATTGCAAGTAGCCTCCGGAATGGTCCAGGCTTCGGAAACACTGTTTCAAGATGACAATGGTCCTCTCTATGATGTTGCGCGTCGCAATGTGCGACATGTATTGACGGTCAGCTTCCGTCTGGGTTATGCGTAAGGGCGTCATGGGCCAGGTGGCGAAGCCGTACCCTTTGTCTCCCAGTAGCCAGCTCTGCCCTTCTGGCTGCTGCTCAAACATGGCAGATATAACACTCGTGTAGGATGAACGCATCATGGGTGCTGCCAGGGTATCTTGCATTGACTGACATGATGTGATGCATGTTGTCACACATGATCTGCACATTAATGGAGTGGAAGCATTTTCTATTCCTGAACATCTCGGAATCCTCTAAAGGTGCTCGCAAGGCGATGTGGGTACAGTCAATGCAGCACTGTACCTTTGGGAAGCCAGCAATCCTCGAGAACCCCACAACCCTGTCATGGATCGCTTGGGCGGTCATTGGAAAGTTGATCAAGTCATTTCTCCGTGCGTACAGTGCAGCCGTGACCTGGTGAATGGAGACATGTATTGCATGTTGAGAGATGGCGCACACATCTCCAGTTGTAGCTTGAAACGATCCAGAGGCATAGAATGAAAGTGCAGCTGTAACCTTCACTTCAACTGACAAAGCAGTCCACCTGCTGCTTCTCGGCTGCAGGTCTGGTCTCAGCAACTCTCAGATCTCTCGGACAACTTCTCTGTGGAAAAGCAGCCTTTTAACACATTTTGCATCACTCAGTGCAGGTACGAATGCCTGACTCGAAATTGCCGAGGTGAGTAAGGCCTCCTGCCCTGCAGCCTACGGGCTCTGATGTTCCTGATGTGATGAGCTCTAATCAGTTGTTTCCTACGTAGCACAATGATGCAGAACGCTTGCAAAAGGTATGTCATTGTCAGTATTGCCCCCATACTTAAAGTTAAACTTTCAAAGAAGGTCAAAACGGCAGGAAAGCAGGCAGAACAGGTTCGCAGTTCTCGCTCTCTCTCTTTCCTTCGCCCCCCACCCCCCCAACAAGGTTTGTATGGATGGACCACACCCAAAAGGTCTTTTGTCCTTTCCCCTCTCCCTTCCCCCCCCCCGCCTGCCCAACCTCTTCGTAGATTTTCTTGCAGCCTCTCTGTTGAATCCCAATGCCAGCCAATTCAATTGCTCCTTGCCTCCAGCCTCTCCGTTGAATCCCGATGCCGACCAGTTCACTCGCTCCCGCCCCTAGTCCAGGCCGAGTGGCCTCCCGGTGCGTTGTCCCGCCCCTAGTCCAGGCCGAGTGGCCTCCCGGTGCGTTGTCCCGCCCCTAGTCCAGGCCGAATGGCCTCCCGGTGCGTTGTCCTGCCCCTAGTCCAGGCCGAGTGGCCTCCCGGTGCGTTGTCCCGCCCCTAGTCCAGGCCGAGTGGCCTCCCGCACCGGCCCGCTGCCTTCCCGGGCCGAGTGCGGCAGTTTGAAGATGAAGGTAGGACTTTAATTTTTTATTTCTTACAGAATTGTTAATAGCAATGTTTGCAAACAAAAACTAAGAGTAAGGCTTGGTTGGTTTAGGTCCAGGTCCTCTCCGCTTCCCGCCCCTATCCCAGGCCGAATGGCCTCCGATGTACTTAAACTGCGTCGATTTCTTTATCTCTCTGCAAGGGTTTTCTGAAGTGGCCACATGCGCCAGCCTAAGTAGATTTGGAGTAACTATTAGCTAGACACAGTTCCCTAAATGGGCAGAACTGGTGTAGATGGCTGGTAATGCCCCCTTTTGAGAAAAATAACATCTTTTTTTTAAAAAAAAGCGTAACTAAGTGAGTTACGCTGGTGCAAATTGATTGGGGAAACTGGGTATTTTTAAGTTATGCCAGAAAAAGCAGCCTACTCCAAAAAAAAAAAGGCCAAAATTGAGCCCCAAGACTGTTAAGCGCACCCGTATTTAGGACAAAAAAAAGCGCCAAGGAAAAAGCTGCGTTGCAGCCCTTGGATCAGCGGTAAGTATGAAGACATGCAAAAAAGGTAAGTTAAAGTTTTTATTCATTTTTTTTTTGCCGCGATTCACTAGTTAAGTGTCTTGTGAAAGTTCAGTGATTTTGTTTTGTAGTTTTTGTTTTTTTGCAATTCATTTTTAGGTGTTTTTCCCCCTCCCTCGACCCAACTCGCAGCGGTATTGGCCTCGGAGTAAAGTTGGCGAGGATCACGGTTTGCGCCACAAATCCGCGTGCAACGCCGATTTTTACCGCTGCGCAAATTAAAACTCCAATTTACAGCTTCATAGCCATAACATTGCCATAATGATAATTTGGGTGAAAAAATACAATTATCGACGAGAACTGAATTTCTAGACCCTAGGTTTTCGGGAATGAAGAAGAATGAGACCATTAAAGTGTAAGATTATTTTAATTTTTTTTTTTAAACAGATCTTGATATTACCTTGTGCATTTTTAAGTTTTTCTGTTTTCCTATCAATTTTTAATCTCTACTATCCTTGGATTTTCTATTTCCTGGTATTTCCTGTATCTTTTATTTGATTTGTAACTAAAATTGACATGAAAAATAAATTGTTTGTTTACTGAGCTGTTGTGATTTTTTTTGCCATATCCCAAACAAAAGTAGCATCAAAGTTAGTTAGGGAGTGGAGGCAGTGGGCAGGGTGGAGTTAGTGTACAAATTTGGTTGGAATATGAAGCACAGTAGTGAGAGGACATTAATGTTTAAACCTGGGTAGTTAGTTGCTTCATTTCTTTTTATTTGGAGAATAATGAATAAGGAGGTATTCTATGCTGTTGTGTGTTGCTCTTAGATTGATGTATTATTTTTGTCAGAAAGGTATAGGGTATTATTTTTGTGTTGCTGTTGTTTGCAGGGGAACCAAAACAGCCACTTGTTCATTTGGATTGTAGAACTACTTCATTAGAGACCAGTCCAATCCCATACTTTTTCTTCAATGTCACTTCTGATTGGGGAAACAATCCATCTTAGTCTACCAAAAAAAGTCATTGGCACTGACAGTTTCTCACCCAACTTGCCAAGTGCCTGTCAATTTTTTAAAAACTATAATACAATAAATCTAGATATAAAAAAAAAATAAAATTGGGAAAATAAAATAACATTTTACCCATCCCATTTTCCAATCGTTCCAGCAACTCTCTTCCAACCCCCCACCCCCCCACCCTTCCCTAGTGCATTTGTGTTTGGACATTTAGGACTTAGCCTGTTGGGATTTGATTGTATGCATGCTATTTGGAAATTGTGCCAATTTAATCACTGGTTCCCTTAATCTCATTCATCACCTCCTCTGAGCATGTGAATTTACATTTTTTATTTATCTGAAAAACAGTATTCGTTGAGGTGTAATTATATTTGATTTGGCATTCTGAATAGGTGGTACTTGGGTCTCATCCAGAGATCTGCAAGTCTGCTTCAGGTTCATGCGATACAAGAACATGTCAACCTTTTGTTTTACTACCATCACAGAAGTCAGAAGTGGAACATTGTTTCCATGATATCGGCTATCAGAGCCCCAAGTTATTGTGTACAGAGCAATTTAAGATATCTTGACAGTTGTTTATTTCTCTTGCTGCAAAAGTGCAAGGCAACCTAGTGACTAACCAGCAGATTGCCAGTGTTCGAGTGCATCTTCTTGCAGAAAAGAAATACAGGGAATGGATCATTTCACACTGCTTCTTGGGAACATCTCAGTTCTAAATGATAGCTTATGCAAGGTTGTGACCTAGATCAATATACTCATTATTATTAACCATTACAGTCTAAATTTAACGACAGCACATAACGATGCTTTTGGCATATTGATTCTGACGGCTGTTTTTTTATGGTTCCCATGCAGGAGCCTCTCCCATCCTAATTCTATACTACTTTGGCGTCATACAATGGGCCCAAGTTTCGGTCTGAGTTTTTTCAGTTTTTTTGGAGCAACTGGTTTAGAATGGAGTATCTTAGAAATTGCAATTCTCGGCATTTAGTTTGCTCCAGTTCTAGTCAGTTAGAACAGTTTCAGTTTGGAACAGATTTTTTTTTTCAAAAGGGGGCGTGTCCGGCCACTTACGCCCGTTTTGAAAATTTAGGCAGTGAAAACTTACTCCAAACTACCTTAGAATGGAGTAAGTGTAGATTTTTCTACGCTCAGAAAAACCTGGCCGACACTTAGAAAATCAGACGTAGGTTACAAATCAGGCGTAGGGAATGGGGAGGGGGGGGGGGAGTTTAAAGGGAAGTTTACAAACATTAAACACTTCAGTTTTACAAATAATAAATGATAAATACATCAATAAATCAACCAATAAATCAATCAAAAAAAATTAATAAAAAATAAAAAAAATTAAAAAATCAATAAATAAACATTTTCTACTCACCGACTGCAGCACTGGGAGCCCTCCAACAGCGTGCTGGGACGGGGCCCCCCCCCCCCCCAGTGTGTATCTCTCTCTCTCTATCTGTCTGTGTGTCTCTCTCTCGCTCTGTCTGTCAATGTCGGTGTCTTTGTCTCTGTCTGTCAATGTCTATGTGTTGCTGACAGCGAAGAGGGAGGGAAGAGGGGGGGGGAGGGAAGAAGGAGGGAAGGGGAGGAGGGGGAGGGGGTGGGAGAGAGGATGGAGGGGAGGGGAGGGAGTGGGAGAGAGGATGGGATGGGAGGGGGAAGAGGAAGAGGGGAGAGGGTGGGAGAGAGGGGAGGGGGTGGGTGAGGGGAGAGAGGGGAGGGGGTGGGTGAGGGGAGAGAGGGGAGGGGGAGGAAGCTGAACGGGGCCCGGCTGAAGTGAAAAAGCCGGGCCCAAGACTTTGGACGGGGCCTGCCTCCAGCAAGATGGCGGGCGGGCCCCGCCGAAGGAGTTAAAGGTAGGTGGCCGGGGGAAGCGGGAGCTGGGGGTGGGGCGGGGGTCATCGGAGCGGGAGCTTGGGTGAGGGGGGGGGGGGGTCATTTGAGCGGGAGCTGGGGGGGGGTGGGGGTTGAGAGAGCCAGCTGGAGCCAGAGCAGGAGCTGGACCAGGGAGATGCAGCCTGATCCTCGCAGCCCCAGTGAGGCCATTCAGCCAGAGCTAGGGGCTGCGTGCTTCGGGCGCCTGGTGCTACTGCACATGCGCGCCCACTGTAGCGCCTGTGCAGAGGTCCCGGCACTGATTTCAGCGCAGGGACCTGGCTCCGTCCCCCACAGCTCGTGCTGCGCTGCGCCGAGCTCCAAACGACCTGCAGGGAGCTGGAGAATCTGCAGGTATTTTTTTAGGTGCACTTTCGGACGCGAAAAACGGGCGTCCAGGTCGGGGCTGCGTCGTTCTAGGCGCGGCCCGAAACTTGGGCCCAATGTGTGGAGGATGTAAAATAAAAAAGACCCTGGTTCTGTGGCTTTATACAGTGTGGGAGTTAGAAAACCACATGCCTGCAACCTCTTAATGACATTTTCATGTGTATGCGCCATGGACGGTTCCGGGGCTTTATACAGTGTGGGAGTTAGAAAACCACATGCCTGCAACGTCTTAATGCCATTTTCATGTGTATGCGCCATGGACGGTTTCCCCAGAAACTAAGTCAATGGCTTTTTTTGGTTGAAGGACCCCTTTTCAAATAGATTAGTAATCACGGACACCCCTCTTCCCCACCTCCCCCCCCCCCCCCCACATCTAAATTATAATACTATATATTACAGTAATTGCAACTTTCCCACTCTTGTAAATTCACTCATAGAATTACAAAATCACAATATACATATACAATATCTACATTAATGATTTTTAGTTTAATACAATTCAGTTGCATAGCAATTGTAATAAGCCCTGTCTTGGTCCACATTTTTTCACTCAAATGACACATGCTGACTCCAAAGACATATAAACAGTTTTCCAAATTTTGGGCTTTCGTGCAATGGTTGTAACCATCCAATCATCCCTTGCCAGCTCTGCTTTACGAACAACATAAAAATTAAAAAGTTATAAATGGGCAAGGTTTGTTAAGTACAAATGCTTTCTTGGAAATACATCACCATGGGGATGATTTGGGATTAGGAAATGAGTTTTTAAACATATAGTTTCATATAAAATAAAATTCCAAGTTCCAGTCTATATTATTACAAAGCTCTGGGTGCAGAGTGGGATTTTATCCCACAAATATTAAAAATGCCCTGATTTACCCAGTTTTTCCTGAGATTCCTCCAGCTTCTGGATTTGTTTCTCCGGGAACAACATTGCGATCGTAAGTGCCACAACCACTAGAAGCTGAAATTTGGGTGGCAGGATAATTTTTGGAAGCCCCATGAAATTATCAAGACATAACGCAAGTGAAAAATTATAAAGAAAATTGAACAGAAAAGGGTGGGGGAGGGGGGGGTGCAGAAGAGTGAAATCACATGTATGGGGTGGCACGAAGGAGAAATCAACGTGGAAAAAAAACATGGACACATGGAGAATTTTGCCAACTGATCTGATGTACTTACTGGGGAAACGAGAGATGAAGCTTTAAATCATGGCCTCTGGCACCAAGTCTGAGTGTTGTTTGCCAGACAAAGATCTCTCTTTCTCACGCTCTCGTTCTCTTGCTCTCTGTCTCTCTCTCTCTCTCGTGTCTGTCTGTCTCTCTTTTTCTCTTTTTCTTTCCCCCCCCCACCCGCCCGCCCTTTCCACACTTCAACCAAAACTTGTGCGAGCACAGAGACCACGGCTCTGATTCACTCTCATAGGATGGCATTCCTTGCTTGACCAGGCATCTCGCCCGCTGCTTGACCTGACTCCAATTCTGATTAGTCTATTATCATGTCGATCTTTTTTCTACAGATTTTTGGCGGAGCCCCTGAAATATTCCGCCAACCCCAATTTGAGAACCACTGAGATAAGTTATACTCCCATGCTGTTTAATTCTATATTCCAGCTGGGCTGAAGGCTGCAAAACAAACCTGTGCATTAAGGGTTAAGAAATGACCAAAAATGCAGCAAAAATATAGTAATACTTGCTACAGTATGGATATCATTGTCAATTTTGGACAGTTATTTCTATCTAATGCAGTACGATGGGAGAATTAGTGTGCAAATGATGTCTGTTCTGATTTTTTGATAGCGTAGTTCATCATCATAAACAGTCCCTTGAAATCAAGGAAGATTTGTTTCCATTCTAAAAGTGAGTTCTTAGATGACTGAACAATCCAATACGGGAATTACAGTCTCTGTCACAGGTGGGATAGACAGCCATTGAAGGAAAGGGTGGGTGGGGAGTCTGGTTTGCCGCACGCTGCCTGCGCTTGATTTCTGCATGCTCTCGGCGACGAGACTCGAGGTGCTCAGCGCCCTCCCGGATGTTCTTCCTCCACTTAGGGTGGTCTTTGGCCAGGGACTCCCAGGTGTCGGTGGGGATGTTGCATTTTATCAAGGAGGCTTTGAGGGTGTCCTTGAAACATTTCCTCGGCCCACCTGGGGCTCGTTTGCTGTGAAGGAGTTCCGAGTAGAGCGCTTGCTTTGGGACTCTTGTCAGGCATGCGAACAATGTGGCCCGTCCAACGGAGCTGGTCGAGTGTGGTCAGTGCTTCGATGCTGGGGATGTTGGCCTGATCGAGGAAACTAATGTTGGTGCACCTGTCCTCCCAAGGAATTTGCAGAATCTTGCGGAGAGAACGTTGGTGATATTTCTCCAGCGATTTGAGGTGTCTACTCTATATGATCCACGTCTCTGAGTCATACAGGAGGGCGGGTATCACCACAGTAGTGGAGTTACTGCAGTAATAAAGTTTAGAGTAATGGAGAATTAAAAGGTACAACTTGTTTGTGGCAATAATACTGTTGGTTTTCAGTGTTCCATATATGCTATGTTTTAAAGCTGCATTTCCCCACAATTATGTTTGTGAAAATCAATAATACACTGAAAGGAAATAAGTAAATAGATCCTACAAAAATCCTAATTTATAGTAAATTGGTTTCATTTTTTAAGATGTCTTCATAAAACTGAAAAAGTTTGTTGAAATGTTTAATGCGTTTTTAATCCAATGCCATACTGGGGGAGGAAGGTTGAAAGTGACAGGATGTGGGGGGGGGGGGGGGAAAGAGAGATTTGTGATGTGGCTTATCTGTCTGTTTTCTGTGACTAGTTTGGCCAGAAAAAAATACTTGGTGGATCCCAGAAAATCAGACATGGCATCTGATTTGAATTCTTCGACATCTTTACAGCAGGCTGTTAAGAGGTGCATGTCAGTGAGAAAACCAGCCTTTGTGTTTTTTATTTTTCTATGGTTAAGATTCCCATACTGTGCGCTTCTTTAAGACTGTCTGACTAAGATAAGATCACTCTCTCTGCAGAATTGCAGTTGAGAGCTTGTATCATTTAATCTATAACACGTCCAGGATGTTGTGGCAGTTGGACATCTGGACATCGAGACAATCAGATGAAAATAGTTCATGATGAGAACTATGTGCTTTTGTACAACTGTCAAACGTGACTTCTCGTAAGTATTTCACCAGATTGTAAACAAACTAATAATGTCTTTTCTTATAACTTTGTTAATTTTGGAAATAAGCATACTAACATTTTGGATTTTTGCCCAATATAAAGGCTTTTTTGTTTTTACTAAATGGTCATGATGAATTCAAGTTCAGTGTATATTTTTGTATGAAAACATTCCTGTATTGGTTTACTATAGTTTTTAAACGGTGACCTTGTTGTAATGGATTTAGAACATTGAAGGAGTCAAACAACTTGTTTCAATTAGGGTTTAGCTGTAATTTCTGTGTTAGCTAATCAGGAATGTGAGTATTGGTGCATTTAAAACTTTCCAACCCCCGTCCCCCTCCCCTCCAAAACAAATTCTTGGGGCACCAGGCATCAGCATTGAGCATCTCCATTCCACTTGGGTAGCAGAGGTGAAGTGCACAATAAAGCAGTCTATATTCAACATTAACAATAGTGGTGAAGATCCTTTTGGTAAAATGGAGGAGAATGCTAGTTTCTGTCTGTAAATTAACAATCTATTGACAAAATTCAATATTCAGAAATCCACATTCCAGACCCATGTATTCACACTATCATTAGTGAGTCATTAATTAAGGAGAACATTGGTAATTTTCCTATTTGAAGAATTTTTCACCCAACTTTGGACGACCATTGCATTTTCTCCCTTTGCACACTCTTCTCCCCGTTGCCCGCTAACACAATCCCTGGCACTACAGAAATGCAGAGTATTCCACTTACTATATCACCTATTCTTCTGGCTTTGCTTAATGAAACTGTTGAATTATTGCTGTAACTTTCAAATAGGTATTGTACAATGTATTGCTCTGCTATTTTAATGGCTCAAAAAATGGGTCTGCAAAACCCTTCTGAACAGCATAAATGTGTAGAAGTTTGCACTATGTGTTTACTTCTGCACAATAAATCTAATTTCCCATGCATATGTGGCATTCTGGCAATGGTTAGCAGATTTAATGAAAATTTAAATCCATCCAATAGTATACAAAAGGAAAATGCTGCCTAGTTTCTTGAGGCCAAAACTTTGTGCCATAATTAGATCTTTTTATGTTACACAGTTGGATGCTGGCAGAGTAAAATATTTAGTAGCTAGTAAATCTTAATTTACAAATACCATGCAAGCTAATTTGATGTATTTGATGTTGTTCCAGGTCACAAATCACAGAGGGAAGAATTGGATTCTATCCTCTTTATTTTTGAGGTAAGAATGTTAGAAATTGGTGAATGTTTGATTTTAAAACAAATTCAATTATTCGGGCATCTTGAGGCAAGTAACTTTTGCAAACATAGGATATACGGCACAGAAGCATGCCATTTGGCCCAACTAGCCCATACAGGAATTTTTGCTCCACTCAAATATCCTCCTGTCTTTCCTCATCTAAACCTATCAGCATAACCCTCAATTCCCATCTCCCTCATTTGCTTGTCCAGCCTTCCCTTAAATGCATCTATACTATTCACTTCAACCACTCCCTGTGGTAGCGAGTTCCACATTTTCACCACTCATTGGGTAAAGAAGTTTCTTCTGAATTCTCTATTGGATTTCTTGGTGGGACTATCATATTGGTGGCCTCTAGTTTTACTCTTCCCCACAAGTGGAAACATTATCTCTGTATTCACTCTGTCAAAACCTTTCATAATTTTAAAGACCTCTATTAGATCACCCTCAGCCTTTTTTCGGCCTGTTCATCCTTTCCTGATGTGTATACCCTCACATTTTTGGTATCACTCTTGTAAATCTTCTGCACCCTCTCCAGTGCCTCTATATTCTTTTTATATGGCAAGCAGAACTGTATGCAGTACTCTTAAGTGTGGTCTAACCAAGGTTTGATATAGGATTAGCATAGCTTCCTTACTTTTCAATTCTATCCCTCTAGAAATAAATCCTGTGCTTGGTTTGCTTTTTTTTAATGGCCTTGCTAACCTATATCGCAACTTAGTGATTTGTTTATTTGTACTCCAAGATCCCTTTGTTCCTCTACCCCATCTAGACGAGCAACTTCCAAGTAATAAGTGACCACCTTTTTCCTACCTTGCATTTATCTGTGTTGAACTTCATTTGCCAATTATTTGCCCATTCTGCAAGTATATTCATTTCCTCCTGTAATTTGTTGCAGTCCTCCTCAGTATTGACAATCTTTTCCCCCCCCCCCCCAAATTTGGTATCACTTGCAAAATTAGAAATTGTGTTTTTGATTCCAAAGTCTAAATCGTTGATGTAAGTTGTGAACAGCAGTGATCCCAGCACTGATCCTTGTAGAACACCACTACTCGCCTTCTGCCACTGTGAATAGCTACCCTTTACTCCCACTCTCTGCTTTCTGTCTTGAAGCCAGCTTGCAATCCATACTGCTACTTGTCCCCTGACTCCGCATTCTCTGACCTTATTCATTAGTCTATTATGGGGTACCTTATCGAAGGCCTTTTGAAAATCTAACTAAATTGCCTCTACTGCATTACCATTGTCTACTCTCTCTCCTCTCTCTCTTACTTCGTCAAAAAATTCAATAAGTTTGGTCAAGCAAGATTTTCCCTTTTTGTGTTTGCTGTGCATACCATAATGCCATAGATATTTTTGTAATAAAACAGCATTACATAATGGTTAATGATCGTCTGCTCTACCATGTTTATATTTCGATATTGCACTGAAATTATAATTTTTTCTTTCTTATTTCACACTTGTTTTATCTCCTCTTACCAATACCCATGTGTCTTAACTTCATTTGCTGTTTTCGCAGTAACAATTTAATGCTTCTTTTCTACAACTAGATGATTTCCTGTGGTATTGTTCATTAGAGACCAAATGCACACCAGGTCAAATTGGTTTGAAGGGTTGGGAATGATTGGACATAGGGTAATGGAGACCAAATAGGTCATAGATAGAGCAGGGTCGTAGGAGAGGAAGGTTAGTCCTGTTAAAGACCATGGGAGAAGTTAGAAGGAGGTTACCAGGGAAGGGGGAAACAGCAAGGGTCTTTGAAAATACATAAACAGTTAGAGATTGGAGCCAAGGGGAAAGTTAGTTCATGTTTGAGGTTGGGGGATTAGAGTTAGATTAGAATCTTAGCAGGAGGGCAGGGATGAAAGGTAGATCATAAGCGATGAAAGGTAGATCATGGTAAGAGTTAGAAGCTGGGGGAGAGACAAGAGGTGAGAATCAAAAGTGACTGTGGAGTGGGAATGGAGCCTAAAGAAACTAACTGCACTGTTGCAATCAGAGGCACCTAAATGGTGAGCTTCACTTGTCCATCTTCACCATATTGTTGACCAGTGAAGGCTTACTATTTTTGACTGCAGGCATTGTTTTATACATGGGTCTGTTTGCTTGGTCAGATCCTGGGAGTGTAGAATCATAGGGCCCAAGTTTCGGGCCGCGCCGAAAACGGCGCAGCAACGACCTAGATGCCCGTTTTTCGCGCCACAAAGTGCGCCTAAAAAAAAAACTTACCTATTCTCCGGCTCCCTGCAGGTCCTCTGGAGCTGGGCGCAGCGCAGCACGAGCTGTGGGAGGCGGAGCCAGGACCCTGCGCTGAAAACAGTGCTGGGACCACTGCACATGCGCGCTACAGTGGGTGCGCATGTGCAGTAGCTCCAGGCGCCCAAAAGGGAGGGGCCCGAAGCACGCAGCCCCTAGCCCTGGCCGAATGGCCTCACTGGGGCTGCGTGGATAAGGCTACCACCCGACTTGACTCCCGCTCTCTCCCCACCCAGACCCGGACCGAACCTGCCCTCTGCTCCCACCCACCCCCCCCCCCCCCCCCCCCCCGCCACCCGCTCCCCCACCCCCCCCCCCACCTCTCTCCCCCCCTCTCTTCTTCCCCCCCCCCCCCCCTCTCTCTCTTCCTTCCTCCTCCCCCTTCTTCCCCCCCCCTCCTCTTCCCCCCCCCTCTCTTCCCCCCCACCTCTCTTTCCCCCCCCCACCTCTCTTCCCCCCCCACCTCTCTTTCCCCCCCCACCTCTCTTTCCCCCCCACCTCTCTTTCCCCCCCCACCCCTCTCTTTCCCCCCCCACCTCTCTTTCCCCCCCCCACCTCTTCTTCCCCCCCCACCTCTCTTTCCCCCCCCACCTCTCTTTCCCCCCCCCACCTCTCTTTCCCCCCCCCCACCTCTCTTTCCCCCCCCCCCACCTCTCTTTCCCCCCCCCCACCTCTCTTCCCCCCCCACCTCTCTTTCCCCCCCCACCTCTCTTTCCCCCCCCACCTCTCTTTCCCCCCCCCACCTCTCTTTCCCCCCCCCACCTCTCTTTCCCCCCCCCACCTCTCTTTCCCCCCCCACCTCTCTTTCCCCCCCCACCTCTCTTTCCCCCCCCACCTCTCTTTCCCCCCCCACCTCTCTTTCCCCCCCCACCTCTCTTTCCCCCCCACCTCTCTTTCCCCCCCCACCTCTCTTTCCCCCCCCACCTCTCTTTCCCCCCCCACCTCTCTTCCCCCCCCCACCTCTCTTTCCCCCCCCACCTCTCTTTCCCCCCCACCTCTCTTTCCCCCCCACCTCTCTTTCCCCCCCACCTCTCTTTCCCCCCCCCACCTCTCTTTCCCCCCCACCTCTCTTTCCCCCCCACCTCTCTTTCCCCCCCACCTCTCTTTCCCCCCCACCTCTCTTTCCCCCCCACCTCTCTTTCCCCCCCACCTCTCTTTCCCCCCCACCTCTCTTTCCCCCCCACCTCTCTTTCCCCCCCACCTCTCTTTCCCCCCACCTCTCTTTCCCCCCCACCTCTCTTTCCCCCCCACCTCTCTTTCTCCCCCACCTCTCTTTCCCCCCCACCTCTCTTTCCCCCCCACCTCTCTTTCCCCCCCACCTCTCTTTCCCCCCCACCTCTCTTTCCCCCCCATCTTCCACCTCTCTTTCCCCCCACCTCTCTTTCCCCCCCACCTCTCTCTTTCCCCCCCACCTCTCTCATTCCCCCCCCACCTCTCTGTTTCCCCCCCCCACCTCTCTGTTTCCCCCCCACCTCTCTGTTTCCCCCCCCACCTCTCTGTTTCCCCCCCCACCTCTCTGTTTCCCCCCCCACCTCTCTGTTTCCCCCCCCACCTCTCTGTTTCCCCCCCCACCTCTCTGTTTCCCCCCCCACCTCTCTGTTTCCCCCCCACCTCTCTGTTTCCCCCCCCACCTCTCTGTTTCCCCCCCCACCTCTCTGTTTCCCCCCCACCTCTCTGTTTCCCCCCCCACCTCTCTGTTTCCCCCCCCACCTCTCTGTTTCCCCCCCCCACCTCTCTGTTTCCCCCCCACCTCTCTGTTTCCCCCCCCACCTCTCTGTTTCCCCCCCCACCTCTCTGTTTCCCCCCCACCTCTCTGTTTCCCCCCCACCTCTCTGTTTCCCCCCCACCTCTCTGTTTCCCCCCCACCTCTCTGTTTCCCCCCCACCTCTCTGTTTCCCCCCCACCTCTCTGTTTCCCCCCCCACCTCTCTGTTTCCCCCCCCACCTCTCTGTTTCCCCCCCCACCTCTCTGTTTCCCCCCCCACCTCTCTGTTTCCCCCCCACCTCTCTGTTTCCCCCCCCCACCTCTCTGTTTCCCCCCCCACCTCTCTGTTTCCCCCCCCACCTCTCTGTTTCCCCCCCCACCTCTCTGTTTCCCCCCCCACCTCTCTGTTTCCCCCCCCACCTCTCTGTTTCCCCCCCCACCTCTCTGTTTCCCCCCCCACCTCTCTGTTTCCCCCCCCACCTCTCTGTTTCCCCCCCCACCTCTCTGTTTCCCCCCCCCACCTCTCTGTTTCCCCCCCACCTCTCTGTTTCCCCCCCCACCTCTCTGTTTCCCCCCCCACCTCTCTGTTTCCCCCCCACCTCTCTGTTTCCCCCCCCACCTCTCTGTTTCCCCCCCCACCTCTCTGTTTCCCCCCCCACCTCTCTGTTTCCCCCCCCCACCTCTCTGTTTCCCCCCCACCTCTCTGTTTCCCCCCCCCACCTCTCTGTTTCCCCCCCCCACCTCTCTGTTTCCCCCCCCACCTCTCTGTTTCCCCCCCCACCTCTCTGTTTCCCCCCCCACCTCTCTGTTTCCCCCCCACCTCTCTGTTTCCCCCCCCACCTCTCTGTTTCCCCCCCACCTCTCTGTTTCCCCCCCCACCTCTCTGTTTCCCCCCCCACCTCTCTGTTTCCCCCCCCACCTCTCTGTTTCCCCCCCACCTCTCTGTTTCCCCCCCCCCACCTCTCTGTTTCCCCCCCCACCTCTCTGTTTCCCCCCCCACCTCTCTGTTTCCCCCCCCCACCTCTCTGTTTCCCCCCCCACCTCTCTGTTTCCCCCCCCACCTCTCTGTTTCCCCCCCCACCTCTCTGTTTCCCCCCCCACCTCTCTGTTTCCCCCCCACACCTCTCTGTTTCCCCTCCCCCCCCCCACCTCAAAGGGTGCAGAGATCCTTCTGTTTTTTTATTATTTATTGATTGCTTATTACTTCGGTCTTGGTGCTTTGGGGGCAGGGTTCCTTCTATTTTATTTGCTAATTAATTGCTTATTACTTTTTGTGCTTTGTTTGGTGCGTGGTGGTGCTTTAAATGTAGTTACTTGCGCTGATTTCTTAACTGTAAGTAAAGTCTTTCTGTGTGGACAAAAGTGGACACATACGCTGCACTAAGTTAGTTTAGTACAACTTTTTTCTGGCCAAATTGGCATAAATGGTGTAAGTGGCTGGGAACGTCCCCTTTTGGGGAAAAAAAAACTGACCTAACCAAAAAACCTAACTAATTCACTTACACTGGCACAAATTAAATGGCCATGTTTGCAATTAAAAAGATACACCAGAAAAATCAAGTTACACCAATAAAAACGATGCAACTCATGGGGAAATTTGGGCCCAATGAACTCTTCCTCAAGGCTGCAAAAGTTTCTATAGATATGTAAAGAGAAAAAGGTTAGTAAAGACAAACGTAGGTCCCCTACAGTCAGAATCAGGGGAAGTCATAATGGGGAACAAAGAAATGGCAGACCAATTGAACAAGTACTTTGGTTCGGTATTCACTAAGGAGGACACAAACAACCTTCCAGATATAAAAGGGGTCAGAGGGTCTAGTAAGAAGGAGGAACTGAGGGAAATCCTTATTAGTCGGGAAATTGTGTTGGGGAAATTGATGGGATTGAAGGCCGATAAATCCCCAGGGCCTGATGGACTGCATCCCAGAGTACTTAAGGAGGTGGCCTTGGAAATAGCGGATGCATTGACAGTCATTTTCCAACATTCCATAGACTCTGGATCAGTTCCTATCGAGTGGAGGGTAGCCAATGTAACCCCACTTTTTAAAAAAGGAGGGAGAGAGAAAACAGGGAATTATAGACCAGTCAGCCTGACAGCATGGATTTGTGAAAGGGAAATCATGCTTGACAAATCTTCTGGAATTTTTGAGGATGTTTCCAGTAGAGTGGACAAAGGAGAACCAGTTGATGTGGTATATTTGGACTTTCAGAAGGCTTTCGACAAGGTCCCACACAAGAGATTAATATGCAAAGTTAAAGCACATGGGATTGGGGGTAGTGTGCTGACATGGATTGAGAACTGGTTGTCGGACAGGAAGCAAAGATTAGGAGTAAATGGGTACTTTTCAGAATGGCAGGCAGTGACTAGTGGGGTACCGCAAGGTTCTGTGCTGGGGCCCCAGCTGTTTACATTGTACATTAATGATTTAGACGAGGGGATTAAATGTAGTATCTCCAAATTTGCGGATGACACTAAGTTGGGTGGCAGTGTGAGCTGCGAGGAGGATGCTATGAGGCTGCAGAGTGACTTGGATATGTTAGTTGAGTGGGCAAATACATGGCAGATGAAGTATAATGTGGATAAATGTGAAGTTATCCACTTTGGTGGTAAAAACAGAGGGACAGACTATTATCTGAATGGTGACAGATTAGGAAAAGGGGAGGTGCAATGAGACCTGGGTGTCATGGTACATCAGTCATTGAAGGCTGGCATGCAGGTACAAAGCAAATGGCATGTTGGCCTTCATAGCGAGGGGATTTGAATACAGGGGCAGGGAGGTGTTACTACAGTTGTACAGGGCCTTGGTGAGGCCACACCTGGAGTATTGTGTACAGTTTTGGTCTCCTAACTTGAGGAAGGACATTCTTGCTATTGAGGGAGTGCAGCGAAGGTTCACCAAACTGATTCCCGTGATGGCGGGACTGACATATCAAGAAAGACTGGATCAACTGGGCTTGTATTCACTGGAGTTCAGAAGAATGAGAGGGGATCTCATAGAAACGTTTAAAATTCTGACAGGTTTCGACAGGTTAGATGCAGGAAGAATGTTCCCAATGTTGGGGAAGTCCAGAACCAGGGGTCACAGTCGAAGGATAAGGGGTAAGCCATTTAGGACTGAGATGAGGAGAAACTTACTCACCCAGAGAGTGGTGAACCTGTGGAATTCTCTACCACAAAGTTTTTTGAGGCCAATTCACTAAATATATTCAAAAAGGAGTTAGATATAGTCCTTACTACTAGGGGGATCAAGGGGTATGGCGAGAAAGCAGGAATGGGGTACTGAGGTTGCATGTTCAGCCATGAACTCCTTGAATGGTGGTGCAGGCTCGAAGGGCCGAATGGCCTACTCCTGCACCTATTTTCTATGTTTCTAAGGCTACCCTGGCCAATTTGCTTTGTCCAATCAATATGAAGATTAAAATCGCCCATGATTATTGCCGTACCTTTCTTACAAGCCTCCATTATTTGTTGATTTATACTCTATCCAATAGTGTAGCTACTGTTAGGGGGCCTATAGACTATGCCCACCAGTGACGTCTTCCCCTTATTATTTCTTATCTCCAGCCAAACTGATTATACATCTTGATCTTCAGAGCCAATATAATTTCTCACTATTGAACTGACCGCATCCTTAATTAACAAGGCTACCCCACCTCCTTTTCCTTACTGTCTATCCTTCCGAATTGTCAGATACACCTGAATATTCAGGTCCCTTCCTTGGTCACCTTGCAACCACATCTCTGTAATGGCTATCAGATCATACCCATTTATATCTATTTGTGCCGTCAACTCATCTATCTTGTTACGAATGCTGCGTACATTCAGATAAAGAGCTTTTAATTTTGTCTTTACCATTTTTCCCTGCTCTGACCCCACTTTCTGATATACTCTTATTTTTATATGTTCTGTTCCTTCCTGTTAGACTCTGGTTATCATTTCCCCGTGCTCTATTGGATTCTCCTTGCTCTTTGACTTTTTAAATTTCCACTCACCTGAACCCTCTTTCCCCCTTCCTCCCTATTTAGTTTCGTTTAAAGCCCTCTCTACAGCCCTAGTTATTCAATTTGCCAGGACACTAGTCCTAGCATGGTTTAAGTGAAGCCCGTCCCAATGGAACAGCTCCCTCTTCCCCCAGTACTGATGCCAGTGCCCCATGAATCGAAGCTCATTTCTCCCACACCAGTCTTTGAGCCACGTGTTCATCTGTCTAATCTTATTTACCCTGTGAAAATTTGCTCGTGGCTCGGGTAGTTATCCAGAGATTATTATCTTTGTGGTTCTGCTTTTTAATTTAGCCCCTAGCTGCTCATACTCCCTCAGCAGAATCTCTTTCTTTGTTCTATCTATGTCATTGGTACCTACGTAGACCACGACAACTGGATCTTTCCCCTCCCTATCCAAGCTCCTCTACAGCCCAGAGGAGATGTCCTTAACCCTGGCACCGGACAAGCAACACAGTTTTCGGGACTCACTCTCTCAGCTGCAGAGAACAGTATCTATCCCCCTAGCTATACTGTCCCCTACCACTACCACATTTCCCTTTACTCCCCCCACTTGTATAGCCCCTCTGTACCACTGTGCTGTGGTTAGATTGCTCAGTCTCCCTGCAGTCCCTGCCCTCGTCCACACAGGGATCAAGAATCTTGTACCTGTTAGACAAGCGCTGAGGTTCCTCCATCACTACCTCTTGAGTCCTTATACCTTCCTCACTCGTAATCACACCCTCCTGTCCCTGACCATGGACCAAATTTGAATTATTTAACTTAAGGGGTGTGACTCTCTGCTGGAACATAGTGTCCAGGTAACTCTCCCCCTCCCTGATGTGTTGCGGTGTCTGCAGCTCGGTGGTCTCCAGCTCATCAACATAGAGTCGAAGTTCTTCGAGCAACCAACACTTACTGCAGATGTGGTCGCTGTAGACATCAATGGTGTCCACCAGCTCCCACATGTTGCAGCAGTAACACATTGCCTGCCAATCTCTAATGTATTTCATTAATTAAGTTTTCAAGTTTTTAATGTTTAGTTTTTAATCCCAGCTGTTAATTTAAACCAATGCCCAAGAAAACAGAGAAATACTCACCAACCAATCACTTCCCTGCTTGCCTGTGACATCACACTTTTGATTTCTTTTAACTTCTTACCCTCCCAGATCCGTTGTTACCGCTCCCAGCCTAGCTGCTTTTGTACTCCCCGCTGCTCAGCTGGTCTCGCTGATGCTCATGTGAGAGCCCCAATTGTTATTTTGTTCTTGCTTACATTTTTAAAAAGTTAGAATTTCAAGAGCTTACCCACATCCTGGTTTGCTGTGTGTGAAAAGTCCGTGCAGCAGAGCTGGTCTTGGATAACCCTTGCCACTGGACCAAGACCTAGCTCTGTCAAGCCCGTGTGGTGGCTGGTGTGCAACGGCCACCACACGTTAAAAAAATTTACGCACAGGCATCTTTCAAGATTTAGTTTGGGACCTGGAATATTAGGTCCTTCATTGAAACACCTGTGAACCTTTTGGCGTGGAAATATAGAAACATAGAAAATGGTGCAGGAGTAGGCCCTTCGAGCCTGCACCACCATTCAGTACCCCTTTCCTGCTTTCTCTCCATACCCCTTGATCCCTTTAGCCATGAGGGCCACATCTAACTCCCTTTTGAATATATCTAACAAACTGGTCCCAACAACTTTCTGTGGTAGAGAATTCCACATGCCCACAAATGAGTGAAGAAGTTTTTCCTCATCTCGGTCCTAAATTGGCTTACCCCTTATCCTTAGACTGTGACCCTGGTTCTGGACTTCCCCAACATCGGGAACATTCTTCCTGCATCTAACCTGTCCAATCCTGTTAGAATTTTATATGTTTCTATGAGATCTTCTCTCATTCTTCTAAATTCCATTGAATACAAGCCTAGTCGATCCAATCTTTCTTCATATGTCAGTCCTGTCATCCCAGAAATCAGTCTGGTGAACCTTCGCTGCACCCCCTCAATAGCAAGAATGTCCTTCCTCAGATTAGAAGACCAAAACTGTACACAATATTCAAATATTAATCATTTTCAAGAAATGGAATTCCACTAAATATCTATAATTATGAATCAAGGTTTTTTTTTTTAAAAAGTACTCTTGCAAAAAAGACAGTAACACTTTCCTAGAACGCAGAATTCTTAACACTTCAATTTTCCCCGCAGTTAAAATTTGTTGAATTTTACTGTTTAAACTCCTGAAGCAAAATGTGCAAACAAGACAAATATAGGATCTAATTAAGTGAAAAAGACCGTAAAATGACATTAGCATCATCTCCCACGGTGTTGTTCATAGCAAGTTGGAAGATAATAGTCCTGGAATTTGTGGTCAGTGGCGAATCCAAGGAGGTCGCCGCTGCCCCTGAAGTAAGCTTCACACAAAGATCCCACCACCTCTGGGGTGAGAAATTCGAGCTTTCCAACGCATAATTGAAATCAACAGAAATTAATGGGGACTCCCAGCGAAGAGTTGCTGTGACATCAACAAACTGTCTAAGCAGCCAATCAAAATGCATCATAATCATAGGCAGTCCCTCGAGTCGAGGATGACGTGATGTCACAGCAACTCTTCGCTTGGAGTCCCCATTAATTTCCGTTGATTTCAATTATGCGTTGGAAAGCTCGAATTTCTCGCCATAGAGGTGGCGGGATCTTTGTGCGAAGCTTACTTCAGGGGCAGCGGCGACCTCCTTTGATTCGCCACTGACCACAAATTCCAGGCCTATATCTTTCAACTTGCTGTGAACAACACCTTGGGAGATGAGCTAATGTAATTTTACGGTCTTTTTCACTTAGTTATATCTTATATTTGTCTTGTTTGTACATTTTGCTTCAGGAGTCTAAACAGTAAAATTCAACAAATTTTAACTGCGGGGAAAATTGAAGTGTTAAGAATTATGCGTTCTCGGAAGGTGTTACTGTCTTTTTTGCAAGAGTACTTTTTTTTTAAAGCTTGATCCATAATTATAGATATTTAGTGGAATTCCATTTCTTGAAAGTGATTAATATTTCATTTTCCATTGTGCACTAAAAATAGGAGCAGGAGTAGGCCACTTGGCCCCTCAAACCTGTTCCGCCATTCAATAAGATCATGGCTGGTCTTCGACCCCAACTCCACTTGCCTGCACTATCCCCATATCCCTTGATTCTCTTAATATCCACTTATTTTCACAACTTGCAAATAAAACTTAAATTGCAGTTCCAACACAGCTTAGGGACTCTTTCTGCTACTTAAAATCATAAGTACAATATTGTGCATGTAACCTTCATTGTACGTTACATAAATGCGCAATGTTCTAAATTCTGTTCTATGTTTTATGCATCCAAAAATACTAAGTTTCCTTTTTAATTGAGTTAATTACATTTTTTGTTTTAAGGAAAATTGTTGAATAGAGGGTTAACGTATCTGATGGTAAACAAAACAAGATTGACCTAGAAATGAACCTATAGGTATTCAGCCAGTATTACGACGCTTGTGGTAAAGTCATTGATGTCTGTCTGATAAGTGAATGCATAATACTCTTGAGAATTGAACTTTGCTGGGTGTAGCCCTTTGAAAACTGTGGTACGATCTTTGCACCAAGATTAAGACTCTTTCTGAAGTGATCTGTTATCTACTTGTTTATGCTCAGCTAAAATGTAGACCTTTGAAAATTAAAACCATTCAGTTATGTGGAGGGTGGTTCTGTTAAGCGTGTGATTTTTATACTTGAGTTATGTGGCGTTGACTTACGCCGTTGAGAGTTTGAATCCATTCATGTTTCTATGGGCCCAAATTTGCCCAGGAGTTGCTCCATTTTTTTTGGAGCAACTTGATTTTTCTGGAGTATCTTAAAAATCCCTCTTCTGCACATTCAATTTGCATCAGTGTAAGTGAGTTAGGATTTTTTTTAGTTTCGTTTTTTTTTTCAAAAGGGGGCGTTACCAGCCACCTACGCCTGTTTTGGCCATTTAAACCAGTTTGGACAGATAATAATTGCTCCAAACTAACTTGGACCAGTTTATGTGGCCAATTGTGGCCGCACAGAAACACAGAAAACCCTTGCGGAAAGTTAAGAAATCAGCGCAGGTAGCCAGAGATGGGGGGGGGGGGGGAAGGGAAGCCGAGAGGATCTTGCAAAGCATTAAACACCTTCACAACAGCATTCAAGAAGCATAAAAACCATCAGTAATAAATAAAAAATAAAACTTAAGTCCTGCCTTCCTAACTCGGCCCAGGAAGTCAGCGGGCCGACTCTGCCTCCTCTCCAACTCTCCCTCTGACTCCGACTCTCTTTCGAGGACTCAGATTCTCTCTCTCTCTCTCGGACTCCGACTCTCTCGAGGACTCTGACTCTATCTCTCTCTGACTGCCCGGCGCCGTCCTGATGCCACTCGGCCCGGGATAGGGGCAGGACGCATCGGGTCTCACGCTGCAGCACAGCTGGGGGCAGGAGCTACTGCGCATGTGCGAAACCTCCAGTGCGCATGCGTTGAGCTGCTGGCACTGTTTTTCGCGCAGGGCCTTAGCTCCGCCCCCAAATGGACAGACCATGCCGCGCCAAGCCATGGGAGAGGCCACAGAGCGGCCAGAATCCGAGGAGATCTCTTCGGCGCCGTTTTCACCCTAGAAAGTTGACGGATCTCCGGTGAGTGTGCCGAAAAAAATGGGTGGGCCAAATTTGGGCCCTATGTTTCTATTCAAATTAGGGATGCCCAAACTATGTCCCATGGGTCCAGTGTAACACCCAAACTGTTGTAATTTGGCCCTTGAAGCCTAGGCAGCTCAGTTCTGTTTTTTGTTTAGTGATTTTTCACTAGTTTGTAATGTTTAAATGTAGTGCTCATGGAAGTTGGGAAAGAGTTGTTCTTAGCACTGTTAACTTATTGGCGAATTAAATCCTAAATCTGTTGGTACCATCAACGTGAAATATGCAAATTTATGGGAACGTGGATTTATATAATGTCCGAGATACACAAAGGCAAAGTTTGAGTATCCTGATTTAAATGGACGAGTTTGTCTGATGATTCAGTTTCATGGCTTAAATTAAGAATTTATTTGCCAGCAGTCAGTGTGTGGCTTGATGTGCCACTACAGTACTAAATTGTTTAATCTGCCATAGCTTGCTTTATTGATGCAAATGATCTCTAAAATACAGTTCTCGTATCATTATGACATTTTGTGTGTTACTGCATAAATACAGAGATTGTGGAAAATCAGTTGTATATTGAAGAGGAATGTAATGTATGACACTATATAATATAATATAATAATTGAGCACTGCGAATCTATGTTTAATGCGTTCTAAAATGTTATTGGAAGGAATTTGGATATATGGAAAGTCATGCAAGCTATTCGTGTAAAGAAAGAACTTTTATTCATGTCACCTTTCACAACCTCAAGACATCCCAAAGCGCTTTGCAGCCAATTAAGTACTTTTGAAGTGTAATATAGGAAATGCAGCACCCAATTTGTGCTCCGCAAGCTCCCACAAATAGCAATGTGATAATGCTAAGATAATCTGTTTTAATGATGTTGGTTAAGGGATAAATATGGCCAGGATGCTCGGCTTTGCTTCAAAATACTGCCATTCGAAATATGCCCACCTGAGAGGACAGATGGGGCCGCGGTTTAATGTCTCATCTGAAAGATAGCACCTCCAACAATGCAGCACTCCCTTAGTACTGCACTGAAGTATTAGCATAGATTTTGTGCTCAAGTCTTTGGAGTGGGACTTGAAGCACAGCCTTCTGACTCAGGTGTGAGTGCTACCAACTGACAGCTAACATCATTGGCATATATCATTAGTTTATATACTAATAAACTAGTATTAATTTATTACTGTCCTCATCTCTATATATAAACGATGTGTGTGTCGAGTTGCACAACGTCTTTATTGCCTGATTGGCCGCAAGAAAGCACTCTTGGGACCGTGCCTGTGTGCAGCACCCATCTGTTAACGGAACTCCCCTGCGGGATGTTTCATAACGGAACAGTTTTCGGATTTCAGACAGACAGAGCACCGGCTCTTGAAGGAGCCCGATGACCGATTAGGTTGGTGCGACAAGCTGAATTGGACTCATAAACAGCAATCCACAATCATTTCTGTTGTAGTAAAAGGCATAGGTGATAAAGCATTACGTACATTGGTGGAAGAAGGGTATCTAAGCTTGCCTACAACCAGCCGGCCTCCCGGGCCTGGCCAGCAGTCTTTTAATAATAACTTTTATTTATATAGCGCCTTTAACGTAGTAAAACATCCCAAGGTGCTTCACAGCAATGTTACAAGACAAAACAGATAAATTTGACACCGAGCCGCAAAAAAAAGAAATTAAGGCAGGTGACCAAAAGCTAGTTTAAAGAGGTAGGTTTTAAGGAGCATCTTAAAGGAGGAAAGAGAGATAGAGAAGCCGAGAGATTTAGGGAGGGAGTTCCAGAGCTTAGGACCCAAACAGCTGAAGGCACAGCCACTGACAGTTGAGCAGTTATAATGAGGGATGTTCAAGGGGCCAGAATTTGAGGAATGCAGACATCTTGTGCGGTTGTGAGGCTGAAAAAGATAGCGATAGGGAGGGGCAAGGCCATGGAGTGATTGGTAAACAAGGATGAGAATTTTGAAATCGAGGCGTTGTTTAACCGTGAGCCAATGTAGGTCAGAAAGCACAGGGGTGTGATGGGTGATCGTGACTTGGTGTGAATTAGTACACGGGCTGATGAGTTTAGGATGACCTCAAGTATACATAGTGTAGAATGTGGGAGGCAAGCCAGGAGTGAATTGGCGTAGTCAAGTCTAGAGGTAACAAAGGCATGAATGAGGGTTTCAGCAGCAGAAGAGCTGAGGCAGGGATGGAGATGGGCAATGTTAGAGGTGGAAAAAGGTGGTTTTAGTTATGCCACGGATATGTGGCTGGAAACTCATTTCAAGGTCAAATATGACACCTAGGTTGATTGCGAACAGTCTTGTTCACCCTCCAATTGATGCGAGGGAGAGGGATAGAGTCAGTGGTTAGGGGACGCAGTTTGTGGCGAAGACCAAAGATAATGGCTTCGGTCTTCCCAATATTTAATTGGAGAACATTTCTGCGCGTCCAGTACTGGATGTCGGACAAGCATTCTGACAATTTAGATACCAAGTAGGGGTCGAGAGAAGTGATGGAGAGGTAGAGCTGGGTGTCGTCAGCGTACATGTGGAAACTGACTCCGTGCCATTTCAGTCCGTTATTACCCTTTGTTTTTGAAAGCTTTGGAGAGGGGAGAGTTGAAGAGAACTTTCCGTTTTCTACTTGTTAACGAGAGCTACATTGAGCAAGGGAGGGAGAGAGGGAGAGAGAGGGAGGAAGGGAAGGAACTACACACCGAGGTGCCCTGATCATCTAAACCTTCTGGGAATCAGCAGACCATGGTTCGGTGCCTATGCTCACTGAACCTGTGGAGGAACAATCACTTGAACAGAAGAACAATTTTTGTTGGATTTATGGTCCTTGTTTCGAGGCAGTCAGCCTGTTGTTCCACTTAAGTCTGCACCTGTCGGCTGACAGTTGGCGAATTATATATATATATTGTAACATTTTATTGTAACGTTCGGGTATCGAATGTATTGGGTGTACCAATTTTTTGATCCATTCAAAACTTGTTTTTTTTCCCTCTGCACGCGGGGCAGGGATTATGTGGGAAATGTAACCTGAGCTTTTCCCCTGTCTATTCGCATGCACACTTTGGCTGCCGCTCTTAACCCGAGCCATTCAATACTTTTCCACTTTTGTCCTTCTTTTCTTTCTCTTTATCCCTCCCTGACCATTCTCCACTGTCATCATGCCTCCTTTCATTTCTCCTCACTCGGATACACTGCCCTCCCAAATCCCTACCCCAATCCTTCATTAATCTATGACCTTCCTACTCTCCTGTCGCCGTTCTAAGCTTGAATCCCTCCTAGAAGGGCCCATCGAGTCACTCGTCGCTGCCTCCTTATTAGCAGCAACCCCACTGTCCCATCCTGCTCTCTCGACGACCTTCCCGCCCAGCGCATCCACTGGGGGCTAATCTTGCCAATCTCAGCCAACTCGCCCTGCCCCAGCACTGACCCTGTGGATACAGGCAGAGGGGCAGCCTTCACCGACTCTCTTTGCATCTCTCTTCAGAACGTCTGTTTGCTTACAAACAAGGCCCTTCCCATCCATGAACTTATCAAGGTTGATGGCATTGACATCATGGCCCTGACGGAAGCCTAGTTGAAGTACGATGACACCCTGCCCTTAAATGAAGCCTCCCCGCCTGGCTATACCTTCCACCACATGCCCCGCTCAGACCGCCGTGGTGGTGGTGGTGTGGCTCTCATCAGCAAATCTCACTTTGATCTGTCCCCCTACTCCTTCGGCACATAGAAACATAGAAAATAGGTGCAGGAGTAGGCCATTCGGCCCTTCTAGACTGCACCGCCATTCAATGAGTTCATGGCTGAACATTCAACTTCAGTACCCCATTCCTGCTTTCTCGCCATACCCCTTGATCCCCCTAGTAGTAAGGACCTCATCTAACTCCTTTTTGAATATATTTAGTGAATTGGCCTCAACAACTTTCTGTGGTAGAGAATTCCACAGGTTCACCACTCTCTGGGTGAAGAAGTTCCTCCGCATCTCGGTCCTAAATGGCTTACCCCTTATCCTTAGACTGTGACCTCTGGTTCTGGACTTCCCCAACATTGGGAACATTCTTCCTGCATCTAACCTGTCTAAGCCCGTCAGAATTTTAAATGTTTCTATGAGGTCCCCTCTCATTCTTCTGAACTCCAGTGAATACAAGCCCAGTTGATCCAGTCTTTCTTGATAGGTCAGTCCCGCCATCCCGGGAATCAGTCTGGTGAACCTTCGCTGCACTCCCTCAATAGCAAGAATGTCCTTCCTCAGGTTAGGAGACCAAAACTGTACACAATACTCCAGGTGTGGCCTCACCAATGCCCTGTACAACTGTAGCAACACCTCCCTGCCCCTGTACTCAAATCCCCTTGCTATGAAGGCCAACATGCCATTTGCTTTCTTAACCGCCTGCTGTACCTGCATGCCAACCTTCAATGACTGATGTACCACGACACCCAGGTCTCTTTGCACCTCCCCTTTTCCTAATCTGTCACCATTCAGATAATAGTCTGTCTCTCTGTTTTTACCACCAAAGTGAATAACCTCACATTTATCCACATTATACTTCATCTGCCATGCATTTGCCCACTCACCTAACCTATCCAAGTTGCTCTGCAGCCTCACAGCATCCTCCTCGCAGCTCACACTGCCACACAACTTAGTGTCATCCGCAAATTTGGAGATACTACATTTAATCCCCTCATCTAAATCATTAATGTACAGTGTAAACAGCTGGGGCCCCAGCACAGAACCTTGCGGTACCCCACTAGTCACTGCCTGCCATTCTGAAAAGTACCCATTTACTCCTACTCTTTGCTTTCTGTCTGACAACCAGTTCTCAATCCATGTCAGCACACTACCCCCAATCCCATGTGCTCTAACTTTGCACATCAATCTCTTGTGTGGGACCTTGTCGAACGCCTTCTGAAAGTCCAAATATACCACATCAACTGGTTCTCCCTTGTCCACTCTACTGGAAACATCCTCAAAAAATTCCAGAAGATTTGTCAAGCATGATTTCCCTTTCACAAATCCATGCTGACTTGGACCTATCATGTCACCTCTTTCCAAATGCACTGCTATGACATCCTTAATAATTGATTGCATCATTTTACCCACTACCGATGTCAGGCTGACCGGTCTATAATTCCCTGTTTTCTCTCTCCCTCCTTTTTTTAAAAAGTGGGGTTACATTGGCTACCCTCCACTCTATAGGAACTGATCCAGAGTCAATGGAATGTTGGAAAATGACTGTCAATGCATCCACTATTTCCAAGGCCACCTCCTTAAGTACTCTGGTATGCAGTCCATCAGGCCCTGGGGATTTATCAGCCTTCAATCCCATCAATTTCCCCAACACAATTTCCCGGCTAATAAGGATTTCCCTCAGTTCCTCCTTCTTACTAGACCCCCCGACCCCTTTTATAACCGGAAGGTTGTTTGTGTCCTCCTTCGTGAATACCGAACCAAAGTACTTGTTCAATTGGTCCGCCATTTCTTTGTTCCCCGTTATGACTTCTCTTCCTTTGAGCATCTCCCCTTATTCCACCCCTCTCATTTAAAATTCTTGTTCTCTACTACCCACCCAAGTACCATAAAAATTTTATTACCAATATTTCTTCACTACTTTCCTCCCTCTGCCTCTGCACCGAACAACTTCTCATCTGCAGTGATTACAACCACCATCTCAATTCATCATGCTCTCTCTCCTCTGAGTTCATTAGCCTCCTATCCTTCCTTAATCTCTCCCTCCATGTAAACTTCCCAATCCATATTCAGGGCCACCCCCTTGACCTTACCATTGCTACTAAAATCGTGTCAATCGCAGATAAGGCCATCTCTGACCACTTCCTCGTATCGCTCTCCACCCACATCCCCCTTCCACCCCACCGCCCCAACCCTACCTCCTTCTGTGCCTGCCCCCGGAAAAAAAAACGTCCTCATCTCTTACAACTGCATTTATGAACTCCCAACTAATCCAGCCTTTGGCCCTCCATTCACCATGATATTTCTGCAGCTACCGATCTGCTCAATCACACCCTCACCTGTGATAGCCTAGTCCCTGTTAAAACAATTACTCTCCCTCACCTAATCTTTGCTCCCTCCAGACCAATGAGCGCAGACTTGAACGGATGTGGCAGACAACTGGTTTAGCCCTTCACCGCCAGATCTGGCTGGACCACATAAAGCACTATTGGGTCCTACTATCGTTTGCCAAAATCGCTCACTATTCCAGAATCACTCTGGAATGTAAAGATAAACCCCAGTTTCTATTCTCCACTGCAAACCGCCTTTTTAAACCCCTCTCCCCAGTCTCCACCCTCACCTCTGATAATGAGTGAGGATCTCCTGGACGACTTTGTCTCTAAGATTGGGACCATCTGTTTGGCTGCCTCTGCCTCTTCCCTTCCTTCCCCTAGCTCACTGGGCCAAACTGCCTCTAAGGATCCCCCCTGCCTTGGCCCTGACCTCGCATCCTTCTCTAGCTTTTCTCCGATCTCCCCTCATGACCTTTCTGAGCTCATACTGTCCATGAGACCCACTTCCTGCCCCCTTGACCCTATTCCCACTAAACTGCTGACCACCCAACTTCCTTTTCTGGCTCCCATGTTAGCTGACATTGTTAACAGTACTCTCCTCTCAGGTACTGTCCCCCTCTCCCTCAGCTCTGCTGTCATCACCCCTCTCCTTAAAAACAACCCTCGACCCCTTCGTCCTTGCAAACTACAGCCCCATCTCCAACCTACCTTTCTTCTCAAAGTCCTTGAACGTGTTGTTGCCTCCCAAATCCGTGTCCATCTTTCCCGCAATTCCATGTTTGATCCTTCCAATCTGGATTCTGCGGCTGCCACAGTACTAAAACGGCTCTCGTCAAAGTCACAAATTACATTCTTTGTGACTGTGACAAAGGCAAACTATCCCTCCTTGTCTTTCTTGACTTGTCTGCAGCCTTTGACACGGTTGACCACTCTATCCTTCTCTAACGCCTCTCCACTGTCATTCAGCTGGGTGGGACTGCACTTATCTAACCGTAGCCAGAGAATCACCTGCAACAGCTTCTCTTGCCACCCCTGCGTCATTACCTCTGGTGTTCCCCAACGATCTATCCTCTGGCCCCTCCTATTTCTCATCTACATTTAGAGCCCCTTAGCGACATCATCTGAAAACACAGCGTCAGTTTCCATATCTACGCTGATGACACCCAGCTCTACCTCAATACCACTTCTCTTAACCCCTCCACGATCTCTAAATTATCAGACTGCTTGTCCGACATCCAATTCTGGATGAGCAGAAATTTTCTCCAGTTGAATATTGGGAAGACCAAAGCCATTGTTTTTGGTCCCCAGCACAAACTCTGTTCCCTAGCCACTGACTCCCAACCCCTCTTCAACTTCTCGCAGCTGAACCACACTGTTCGCAACCTTGGTGTCATATTTGACTCTGAAGTGAGCTTTTGACGACATATCCACAGCATAACTAAGACCGCTTATTTCCACCTTCGTAACATCGCCTGTCTCTGCCTTTGCCTCCGCGCATCCCGCTGCTGAAGCCCTCATCCATGCCTTTGTTACCTCTAGACTTGACTATTCCAATGCACTCCTGGCTGGCCTCCCACATTTTACTCTACTTAAACTAGAGGTGATCCGAAACTCGGCTGCCGGTGTCCTAACTCGCACCAAGTCCTGTTCGCCTATCATCCCTGTGCTCGCTGAATTACATTGTCTTCTGGTTAAGCAACGCCTCGATTTCAAAATTCTCAGCCTTATTTTCAAATCCCTTCATGGCCTCGCCCCTCCCTATCTCCTCCAGCCCCACAAACCCCCCTGGGATGTCTGCGCTCCTCTTGAGCATCTTCTCTCTTGAGCATCCCTGATTATAATCACTCAACCATTGGTGGTTGTGCCTTCTGTTGCCTAGGCCCCAAGCTCTGGAATTCCCTGCCTAAACCTCTCCGCCTCTCTACCTCTCTTTCCTCCTTCAAGGCGCTCCTTAAAATCTAACTCTTTGACCAAGCTTTTGGTCACCTGCGCAAATTTCTGCTCGGCAGCTCGGTGATACATTTTTTGTCTTATAATACTCCTGTGAAGCGCGTCAGGAAGTTTCACTACGTTAAAGGTGCTATATATATACAAGTTGTTGTTGTTAGCAGTGTACAAGTAGTGACGTCTTGACCCAAATTTTATCTTTTTAAATTCATTGGATGTTTCTTGTCTTGACTGAAAATGCAAAATCTTCCCCCAGGAGCAACAGGTTTTGAATCTATTTGATTCTTGCAGCTGCAATTCAGTGCTAAATTTGAACAAAACTTTCTTATATTTAAAAAAAAAGCTTCCACATCTCCCTTGCAATTTTCTTAATAAAACTGTATGCATTTTTTTGTAGAAATGTGCTAGTTGTTTTAATAGAACATTTCCTTTGTATTTCTCTTGTTATCCGTGCCGCCTTCAAAAGCAAACCTTGATCTAAATTGAAATGTCCTTGTTTTGCAGAAAATTCTGCAACACCTTCCAGAAAGAATTCAGAGCAGATGGCAGTTCCACAGCATAGGTAACTTTACAGTTCCTTAGTTAAATGTTGATTAAAACAAT
Organism: Pristiophorus japonicus; assembly: GCF_044704955.1. Taxonomy (NCBI): domain Eukaryota; kingdom Metazoa; phylum Chordata; class Chondrichthyes; family Pristiophoridae; genus Pristiophorus; species Pristiophorus japonicus. The sequence goes on from NC_091980.1 coordinate 218,721,354, forward strand.
AAATATTTGTTTTGAAAAGTAAATATATATTTTTAATTAAGTCTTTTGCAGCTGTCATGTGCATGCAATAGCCTAAACAATGGCAATAGTAAAAACACAAATCACATCTCTTCAGCTAGTTGTAGTAAATATTTCTGTCCAAGATTTTCTAGATATAGGCCCAGAAATCCGGGTCGGCTGCTTCCCACGTGTGATCGGGTAAAAAACTTGAAAAAAAATGCGCACTTACCTTATCCTGCTACACCCACGCGAGTTCCTGGTCCTGAGGCCTCCTCTGACTGCGCGTCGCAGCGCGTGCATGTCGGGATGTGCGCAGGCCTGGAGCTGGAGTCACATGGCTCTGGGCAGCGAATCAGGTATAATATGTTCATTCATCATAATGGGAACTCCGTAAGTAGGAGTTCCCATTATTATGAATGAAAAACAGCCCTCAAAACAGACACAACCAATAAAAAATTGCAAAAATGCACAACATATTTTTATTAATTTAAATGAGTTATTTATGTATTTAAAAAATATATATATTTCCGATTTAAAAAAAAAAACATTTTATTTTAATTTTTAAAGTATGGTTTTAAATAAACTTACCGTAGTGGGGAGGGTTTTTAAACAAAATGTGTTTTTATAATTTTATTTTAAAATGTTTTTGTGTATTTTAAAACTCTTACGCCTGTAAAAGTAGACTAAGAGTTTTGAGGACATTTGCTGGGCAAGATATAGGTAAATACCGCAATCTTGCCCGTACAAATGTCCTCGCTCCTGAGATACGAAAGATCTGTCAAGCTCCAGCTTGACGAATCAGAAAAGCCAGTTTTCAGCGCGTGCGCATTGTGCGCTGAAAACCGGCTTTTGCGATGCCTTCCCGAGTCCGTAGACACTCAGTACAGACCCGAGGGGCCCCGAGTTTCTGCCCCATAATCTAGTGCTCTGACTAGTGACATCAGATCTATAAAATTGTTTAGCTGTATGCCAGTACAGAAGTCTTTATAACTGATAATTTACTGAGGGAAAATCACTTGGTGCAAAACTATTCATTTTTGTTTGTTTGTGGTACTTAAAGATTGTATATTCTAGACATCTATCGATCAAGTCTTCAACATAGGAAGTCAGTAATGTTGTGAAAAAGAAAGTAGGGCATTTGAAAAAATATATTTAAATGAATGTTCATGCATATATATTTTTAAAACTTAATAGTGCAACAATTTATAAAAAAGGTGGTCTCTCCTTTTCCTTCTGGCAATAAAATAATGCCAGAGGGTACAAAGGTCACCAAGAGTAAAACAGAGAATGCCAAGGACTTGGTTAAAGTACTTACCAAGTCTGACCGAGAGCTCATACATTTTGCCCTTAAACTGTACTGTTTTTAGTGTACTTTTTTCAGTGTTGCAAATGTTGCCTTTCTTTTGTTTTGCAGGCTTGATTTTAAAGAAACTCCTTCATGTTGGGAACTCCTTGAAGGTTTTGCATGTTTTTTTAAAAATAATTTTTTGAAGACATATTAGAAATCTCTTGAAACTCAGTGTGATTTGATGCATGTTTGTATTTATCCCATATTTGACCTTTGTGTTTGGAAGAATATTTTAATATTTTTTCAAAAGATTTGGTTATCCAAGGATTATTTCACTGTCTTCAGAGATTGGCTATTTTTATGATGTATAAAACTTGTTTTGAAATTTATATTTTAAACGAATATACATTTGATTGAGAAATAAAAACTTAATGGGAAAAGTGATCCATCCGTGGTTAGCTAAAGAAGTTAAGGAGAGTATTCGATTAAAAGAAGAGGCCTATATTTGACAACGTGCCACATAAAAGGTTACTACACAAGATAGAAGTTCACGAGGTTGAGGGTAATATATTAGCATGGATAGAGGATTGGCTAACTAACAGAAAACAGAGAGTTGGGATAAATGGTTCATTCTCTGGTTGGCAATCAGTAACTAATGGGGTGCCGCAGGGATCAGTGCTGGGATCCCAACTATTTACAATCTATATTAACGACTTGGAAGAAGGGACCGAATGTAATGTAGCCAAGTTTGCTGATGATACAAAGATGGGAGGAAAAGCAATGTGTGAGGAGGACACACAAAATCTGCAAAAGGATATAGACAGGCTAAAATTTGGCAGATGGAGTATAATGTTGGAAAGTATGAGATCATGCACTTTGGCAGGAAAAAAAAATCAAGGAGCAAGTTATTATTTAAATGGAGAAAGATTGCAAAGTGCTGCAGAAAAGCGGGACCTGGGGGGTACTTGTGCATGAAACACAAAAGGTTAGTATGCAGGTACAGCAAGTGATCAGGAAGGCCAATGGAATCTTAGCCTTTATTGCAAAGGGGATGGAGTATAAAAGCAGGGAAGTCTTGCTACAGTTATACAGGATATTGGTGAGGCCACACTTGGAAGTTTTGGTTTCCATATTTATGAAAAGATATACTTGCTTTGGAGGCAGTTCAGAGAAGGTTCACGAGATTGATTCCGGAGATAAGGGGGTTGACTTATGAGGAAAGGTTGAGTAGGTTGGGCCTCTACTCATTGGAATTGAAAAGAATGAGAGGTGATCTTATCGAAACTTATAAGATTATGAGGTGGCTTGACAAGGTGGATGCAGAGAGGATGTTTCTGCTGATGGGGGAGTCTAGAACTAGAGGGCATGATCTTAAAATAAGGGACTGCCCATTTAAAACTGAGATGAGAAATTTCTTCTCTGAGGTTTATAAATCTGTGGAATTTGCTGTCTCAGAGAGCTGGGTCACTGAATAAATTTTAAAGCAGAAATAGACAGTTTCTTAAACGATAAGGGGTTATGGGGAGCGGGCGGGGAAGTGGACCTGAGTCCATGATCGGATCAGCCATGATCGTATTGAATGGCGGAGCAGGCTCGAGGGGCCGTATGGCCTGCTCCTGTTCCTATTATGTTCTTATGTAATGTGCGAAGAATAGTAGTAAGGCTGAGGATTGGGAGAGCTTTAGAAACCAACAAAGGATGACCAAAAAATTGAGATAAAGGGAAAAAATAGACTATGAAAGAAATATGAAAACAGATTGCAAGAGTTTCTACAGGTATGTAAAAAGGAAGAGGGTAGCAAAAGAGCATTTGTCCCTGAGAGGCTGAGACAGCTGAAATTATAATGGGAAATAAGGAAATGGCAAAGACTTTAAAGAAATATTTTGTACCTGTCTTCACAGTAAAAGACACAAAAAGCATACCAAAAGTAGCGGGGAACCAAGTGGCTGTTGAGAGTGAGGAACTTAAAGTAATTAATCGCAGAAGAGAAAAAGTACTTGAGAAGCCGCCAAATCCCCTGGACCTGACGGCCCTACATCCGAGGGTTCTAAACGAGGTATCTGCAGAGATAGTGGATGCATTGGTTGTGATCTTGGAAAATTCCCTAGAATCTAGAATTATCCCAGCAGATTGGATAGTAGCAAATATAACTCTGCTATTCATGAAAGGGAAATCATGCTTGACAAATCTTCTGGAATTTTTTGAGGATGTTTCCAGTAGAGTGGACAAGGGAGAACCAGTTGATGTGGTGTATTTGGACTTTCAGAAGGCTTTCGACAAGGTATCACACGAGATTAATGTGCACAGTTAAAGCACATGGGATTGGGGGTAGTGTGCTGACGTGGAGTGAGAACTGGTTGGCAGACAGGAAGCAAAGAGTAGGAGAAAATGGGTACTTTTCAGAATGGCAGGCAGTGACTAGTAGGGTACCGCAAGGTTCTGTGCTGGGGCCCCAGCTGTTTACATTGCACATTAATGATTTAGACGACGGGATTAAATGTAGTATCTCCAAATTTGCGGATGACACTAAGTTGTGTGGCAGTGTGAGCTGCGAGGAGGATGCTATGAGGCTGCAGAGTGACTTGGATAGGTTAGGTGAGTGGGCAAATGCATGGCAGATGAAGTATAATGTGGATAAATGTGAGGTTATCCACTTTGGTGGTTAAAAACAGAGAGACAGACCATTATCTGAATGGTGACAGATTAGGAAAAGGGGAGGTGCAACGAGACCTGGGTGTCATGGTACATCAGTCATTGAAGGTTGGCATGCAGGTACAGCAGGCGGTTAAGAAAGCAAATGGCATGTTGGCCTTCATAGCGAGGGGATTTGAGTACAGGGGCAGGGAGGTGTTACTACAGTTGTACAGGGCCTTGGTGAGGCCACACCTGGAGTATTGTGTACAGTTTTGGTCTCCTAACTTGAGGAAGGACGTTCTTGCTATTGAGGGAGTGCAGCGAAGGTTCACCAGACTGATTCCCGTGATGGCGGGACTGACATATCAAGAAAGACTGGATCAACTGGGCTTGTATTCACTGGAGTTCAGAAAATTGAGAGGGGATCTCATAGAAATGTTTAAAATTCTGATGGGTTTAGACAGGTTAGATGCAGGAAGAATGTTCCCAATGTTGGGGAAGTCCAGAACCAAGGGTCACAGTCTAAGGATAAGGGGTAAGCCATTTAGGACCGAGATGAGGAGAAACTTCTTCACCCAGAGAGTGGTGAACCTGTGGAATTCTCTACCACAGAAAGTTTGGGTTGAGGCCAATTCACTAAATATATTCAAAAAGGAGTTCGATGTAGTCCTTACTACTAGGGGGATCAAGGGATATGGTGAGAAAGCAGGAATGGAGAACTGAAGTTGCATGTTCAGCCATGAATTCATTGAATGGTGATGCAGGATCGAAGGGCCGAATGGCCTACTCCTGCACCTATTTTCTATGTTTCTATGAAAAGAGGGAGAGAGAGAGAGAGAACGGGCAACTACAGGTCAGTTAGCTTAACATCAGTTGTCGGGAAAATGTTGGAGTGTATTATTAAAGAAGTGGTAACGGGGTACTTAGAAAATCTAGTATGATCAGGCAGAGTCAACATGGTTTTGTGAAAGGGAAATCGTGTCTAACAAATGTTAGTTTTTTGAGGATGTAACTAACAGGGTAGATAAAGAGGAACCAGTGGGATGTAGTATATTTGTGTTTCCAAAAGGCATTTGATAAGGTGCCACATAAAAGGTTGCTATGCAAGATGAGATGCTCATGGGGTTGGGGGTAATATATTAGCATGGATAGAGGATTGGTTAACGGACAGAAAACAGAGTAGGGATAAACAGGTCATTTTCTGGTTGACGAGCTGTAACTAGTGTTGCAAGGATCTATGCTGGACCTCAGCTATTTACAATCTATATTAATGACTTAGATGAAGGGACTGAGTGCAATGTATCCAAGCTTGCTGATGATACAAAACTGGGTGGGAAAGTAAGCTGTGAGTAGCGCACATAGAGACTGCAAAGGTATATAGGCAGGTTAAGTGTGTGGGCAATAAGGTGGCCGGTGGAGTATAATGTGAGGTTATTCACTTTGGTAGGAAGAATAGAAAAACAGAATATTGTTTATATTGTGTTCCTAACACAGATGAGGCTGTACATAGGGCGGTTAAAATAACAATGAGTCTTTAATAAGACACTCCAGAGAGAGGAACGGGCCTTAGGGGGCCGGCTTATATACAGTGCTCCCAAGGGATGCTGGGATCCCTTGGGACTTCAGGGGATGAGCTCCCTGGTGACGGAACATGGGAGTGCATGCTTTACAGATACACAACATCACTCCCTCCCCCCCTCCCCCAAAAAAGTCAAAGTGAAAATTATTTACAGGGTGAGGCGGTCGGGAACCTTTCTTTCCCTGATGGGCCGCCTCAGTACAAATGTCTGTTCTGGTGTGTTGGCTGTGCTGTTGGCCCTGTAGGCTGCTAGATGAGCCTGGGCTGTTGGGCGTGATGGGTTTGATTTCCTGGTCCGGCGTGGTGTAGTTGATCCTTTGGGTGTGTGTTGTGGGCTCGAAAAAGGTGGTGTCTGCTGTGGGTTGTTCAGGGCAGTCTGTGAACCGCAGCCGCGTTTGGTCCAGGTGCTTTCTGCAAATTTATCCATTGTCTAGTTTGACTACAAACACCCTATTCCGTTCTTTAGCTATCAGAATGCCCGCGATCCACTTGGGACCATGTCCATAGTTTAGCACATACACAGGGTCATTCAGATCAATTTCCCGTGACACAGTAGCACGAACATCGGTTACATTTTGTTGCTGCCGCCTGCTCTCTATCTGATCATGCAGGTTGGGGTGAACCAGCGAGAGTCTGGTTTTAAGTGTCCTTTTCATGAGTAGCTCCTGTGAGCGAGTGGGGTCTCGTACGGTAGCTGAGCAGTACTCGGGAGAAGCCTTCTGTGATTCGTTTAAGGCTCTTTTTGATAGTTTGTATTTCCCGCTCGGCCTGCCCATTGGAGGCTGGTTGATCCCATTGCGGGTCATGAATTCTTTACATTCGGCACTGGTGAAACATGGCCCGTTGTCACTGACCAGTCTGTCAGGCAGGCCGTGGGTGGCAAACATGGCCCTCAGGCTTTCAATGGTGGCGGTGCTTCCCGACATTATTTCACATTCAATCCATTTTGAAAAAGCATCCACCACCACCAGAAACATTTTACCAAGAAACGGGCCCGCATAGTCGACATGGATCCTCGACCATGGTCTGGAGGGCCAGGACCACAAACTTAGTGGTGTCTCTCTGGGCGCGTTGTTCAACTGAGCACATATTGCCGTACACAGGACTCTTAAGTCAGAGTCGATACCGGGCAACCACACATGGGATCTGGCTATCGCTTTCATCATTACTATACCCAGGTGTGTGCTGTGGAGATCCGAGATGAACGTCTCCCTGTCCTTTTTTGGTAGCACTACGCGGTTACCCCACAACAGGCAGTCTCCCTGAATGGACAGCTCGCCCTTTCGCCGCTGAAACGGCTTGATTGCCTCTTGCATTTCAACGGGGATGCTGGCTCAGCTCCCATGCAGTACACCGATTTTTACTAGGGACAGCAGAAGATCTTGGCTGGTCCAAGTCCTAATCTGGCGGGCCGTGACAGGTGATTGATCATTTTCAAACGCTTCCATGACCATCAACAAGTCTGCGGGCTGCACCACCATCAACAAGTTTGCAGGCTGTGCTATTTCCACCCCCGTGGTGGGTAATGGTAGCCGACTGAGAGTATCCGCACAGTGCTCGGTGCAAGGCCTGTGGCGGATGGTATAGTTTATACGCTGATAGCACGAGTGCCCACCTTTGTATGCGGGCTGAGGCATTAGTATTTATCCCCTTGTTTTCAGCGAACAGGGATGTGAGGGGCTTGTGATCGGTTTCCAGCTCAAATTTGAGGCCAAACAGGTACTGATGCATTTTCTTTACCCCGAACACACACGCTAATGCCTCTTTCTCAATCATGCTGCAGGCCCACTCGGCCTTGGACAAGCTCCTGGAAGCATAGGCGACAGGTTGCACCTTTCCCGCAACGTTAGCTTGTTGTAATACACGCCCGACTCCATACGACGACGTGTCACATGCTTGCACAAGTCTTTTACACGGGTTATACAATACAAGAAAGTAATTACTTGTTTTTTTTCCCCATACCCAGTTCTCACCTTTGCGCAATAACACATGTAGGGGCTTGTAAGGGGAAAATGGGAAGGCTTCTCCTCCCACGAGCGGGCCCACTGATACAGAGGGTCGACACTCGCCCCAGCCCACGTAGCAATTCTCGAAGTTAGCAGATAGAGACGGATGGCAAAGTATAACAGTCTTTTATTACGAACGCCCGGGAACACCTCTCATCCCAGCCGCCTCTGAGTGGAGATGCTCTCCGAACAGCAGAATCATACAACTTTTATACATTTCAAAAACCCCTCTGTTCCCTGGTAAGACCTCCCTACATCTCTAATTGGACTACCTTATCAGTGCTACTTCTCTAATTGGACTACCTTATCAGTGCTACTTTGGATTGACAGGCCAAGACCCTCATGACCACCTTAGGCCGTGACTAGAATGACTTCATTCGGTCAGAATTTGTTAATTCGCTTTGAATCTAGGGGAATCAAGGGGTATGGTGAGAAAGCAGGAATGGGGTACTGAAGTTGCATGTTCAGCCATGAACTCATTGAATGGCGGTGCAGGCTAGAAGGGCCGAATGGCCTACTCCTGCACCTATTTTCTATGTTTCTATGCCCGTGAGTCTGCTTCGAGCCTCTTCGCAAGGTCTTATCAATGTCTGTTTAGGTTCTCACATCGTATCCTGTCGGAATATTATTGAATTAATAACTTCTGGAGCCTTGGTACAAGGCCGAAGAGAGGCCTTTTACCTCCTTATGGGTCGGTGCAGGAACCAGCACTTTAACCCTTGTCCCGCTGGTACCCCTTATGCCAAATTTCTCTTACAATTCCCCCCTTTTGGCCCTTGGCTATACGCCAAGCTGGCCATATTTCCCGATAACTATCTCCCTGCAGGAAAGTTCCAGATAGGTCCATTCACCTGGGTGGCCATCTCCCAAGCTTCGGGACCTCCTGAGACCTTTCCCGCAGTTATATAAGGTAAGTCTTTCCTGTAGGACTGCTTAAATTTTCATCCCTTATGGCCTTAATCATAGTGCGTGCCCTGACGTATCGTTTGGCCTGTTTAATTCATGCACATGTTAATCCCATCATGACCATCAGAACCAGGCCCTGTATTACTACAAGTACATGTGATATTATTCTTATCCATGGATGAATTTGAATATTAAGTCCAATGTCCCACAGCTTTGAGTACCAGGGCTGATCAGCCAGCATTGCGTTAGTGTCTCTCTGTAGGTTGTCTACTTCTTCCATCAGCTGGATATACTTGATTCTGGATTCCTTGCACCAAACGTAATTGTTCCTCATTTAATTCAAATATCTGTTTGCCTTGCGGTTCCCATACCGTCTCCTTGTACCTCTCTCTGAGGATATCCGTGACTGTTCCATGGATGATTTCCGTTGTCTCAGGATGTATGTGATATCCATTTATGTCTATTTCTCCCTTGGGTCTGAAACAGAAGTTAAGGCTAATGACACAGAGGGTGACTCCTTCCCTGGTCTCAATCGTTAGGTTGGCTGCCCCCGTGCTCACGCACCACTCTCTGTTTCCTTGCGGGGCAGCGATGGTCTCGAGATCGTGTTCAAGAGGAGTGATACTCAGCATACATCCGTTTATCTGGCGGAATCTACAATCATCATTCGTGGCATACCTCGACATAAAACCACTTGGTTATTTTTATAGCAGTCGGTTATGTCAATGCCTTTGGTACTATTGTTAATTTTAATCACCCGTCTGGCAGGCTGATGGTAATGCAACCGAGTTTGGTTTCTTACTTCACCGATATTATCGATCTGGTATAAGGGGTCTCCCTGTGTTACATCATACTGTGGTATGGACAACACAAATCCGATCATATTCACCCGCCCAATAATATATCTGAATTTTGGCACCCATGCGTGACCATTCCTTCGTACCTCGCACATGTTATTCATTTTTTTTATCTAGAGTCCAATTGTTAAATATGCTGTTTTGGATCCAATTTGGTATGTCCCCATTCTGGAGTTGCTCCAAGTTATGTTGTACTTCACTTAATATCCAGGCCCCTTACCCGGAGCAAACTACCTCAGCTTGTAATTGTTTAATTATGTCGTTCCCCATTGCGTGGGTCAAATTTATTGTCTTGCATGCTTATGTAATGTATGGGCCACCCGTAACAGTTCCCCTTCCGCGCCATCTTCCAACCGCGCTTGTAGGGCTTGGTTATCCATGCCCCTCCCTGGTAAACCCCTAAAGATTTGCGTTAAGTTGTTAACCCGGTCGTCTATTGCATACAGGTCTATGGAATTAATCGTCGTAACCCCTGCCACATAACCCGTGCCTAGTGTTTCCAGTATTCCCCTTTTTGTTCGAACCTTGTTCTGTTCCCTTTCTGACATTAAATCTCAGGGTAGTGGAATCCGGGCCTTCGAGGATCCGTTGTGTCAGGTTCTGGGAAAGACTTATAGTTTCATTCCCACAGAAGCTAGGAAGAATGATATCCGTTAGATTTAGGTTAAGTAGTCGCTGACGCAGCCCAAATGATATCCTTTCTTTAGATTCTTTTATTACTAGCCCCCCTTTGGCTCCAGTCTTTATGCACGGGCTTATGGGGGGACTTGCGTGGTTGTGCTGGGAAGAGTTGTTGTCCCCAGGGTGGTTGTCGGGGCAGCGGTCGGGCTTCCGAGGGTCCCTTTGGGCATATTTGGTGTCCCAGCCAGACCTTTATTGTCATCTTTCCTCCACACTCCATCCGCCCCCCTTTTTAGGTTGTATTCCTTCTTGTTTGCGCTGCGCATGATCAATACCGGCTTCTCTGTGTTATAACCATGTCACGCTTCAGGACCTACACCTTATATTCCAGAGCCCTCCCTTGGTCTTCATTTTATGCCACTGGCCAGTTTTCCTAAACATCCTGGGGTCCCACCCCCTTTTTGCTCCGTTCTGTTCCCACCCTTCTGTTTCTTGCGGGGTGGATTTGGCTGCTTGTTTTGCAGCTTCGTCCGCCCAGGCATGAGCTTCTAGAACTGAAATTCCATCCAGTTGGATTTCTGCGCTCTTCCCCTTTTGGTCCTATGAACTTGTTCCTGTCCTCGGAATCTACTGGCGCCCATGGCATCGGCAGCCTGCTGCATTACAACCTTACTTAATACACTATACATAGCCATGCATTAAAATAAGTTCTGTCCTTGCTCCAGTCCTTGGCTACTGGGATGCATATTTCGTCAGTTAAATTAAACAAAGCCCCATAGTTTATGTAGTTGTGTCTTTCCTGCGTGTGCTATATCTCTCATAGTCCGTCTGTATTATCCAGTGCTTGCGTGGGCCTTAAGGTTCCCAGTATCATGAGTCTCCAGAGTCGAAGTAGCCACTGCGGTCCCATCTCGGTGAGTGTTTTACCTGCAAATTTTAAACAGATAGCCTGGTCGTCACCAGGTGTTAGGTTCTGGTCTATTCATCGTTTATCCATGCATGTCGAGGTCACTCTATGAAATCGGAGGTAAGGGTTAGGTTGGGCTTGTGGACTACACTTACCCACCGTGGGGTACATTGGCTCTATTGCCATAGGTGATGGTGCTATGGCTGCACACTGCATTATCCGCCTGGTCTTCCAGCTTATTTATCTTAGCTTTTAACTCTTGAATTTGTTTTGTTTGAGTATCTTTCTTTTATTTGTATCAGGCGAGTATTATTACATAGGCTAGTTCTGTTTTATTTTTATTCCGACTATCCCATTATTTCCTCTATCTGTCAGGTGAGTCTTTTTTATTCAGAAATCCAAATTAATAATGTCCAGTATAAAACAGCTGTCAATGAAAAGGTTAACTCCTTTACAGGTTTGTAAAAAGGCCTGATGTCATTACGTGACTTCGCGTAATCATCCGAAATTTTTTCCAAGTCTTTGTACCTTCAAAACTTGCTTAGAAATTAGGAATCTGTTAAAACAGCAGAAATCATTAGTAAAACCGTCGTAATAAAAGTCTTCTCATCAGGAAAGACAGCATTTTAGATTGAACTCCAATTTTTTCTTAACTTCTAATTCAAGTACTTGCCAAAGAATTTTTTTTTAATGGATTTAAAACGAGACCACACATTTTTAATAGCTATTTTGTTTACTGAAATCCAATTTTAAAATTCAGTAAGATTTTCTAATTCCCAGTTTTTTTCTTTCTGTGCTGAGTTCGCATAGCTTAGATCTTTTCTCCTAGTTATTTTCAAAATCCTCCTGCTTGTTTAGACTGTTCGGGACTTTTCTTGATAAACAACGTCCATTTTGGAAATCTTTCAAACGGCAGTGAAACTTTCTCGTAATTTAAAATCATCAATGCAGAGTGTCTTTTACCTCTTCAAATTCTTTTTTTCAATTTAGTAAGTTATGTCTTTTTCCATCGCAAACACCCTTTTTTTCAGCACCTATTTAGTACGTTACGTCTTTTTTTTTCAGATCTCCTTTCTTCAAATTAGGTTTTGTATTTTACACGGAGGGCTCGTGTCTCCGTAAATTTGTTAATTTAAAATCATCAGACAATTGAAGACATTTTTTCTTTCGTTCAATTTGCTTTCTTTCAAAGTTGCGTCTTTTTTTCATAACTAGAACAGAGTCTAGCACGTAGGCTTTGAGGGCTGCTTTTCGTTATCTCAAATGTTCCAGTTTCAAGGCCGTTACAATGTCCTTTTTTCTAAACTGCTAAAGCTTGCTGTTTTAACATTTTTTTTTCAAAAGTTCCTTTTATACCATCGCAGATAGCTCGCCACTCACCTAGGAGTTTGACCTGATCCCTGAAGGTATTTCTAGATTGTTTCCAAACTTTTAGTTTTATTCCTCCTTTTTTTTGAGAGATCAGATTTCATTTACTATTTTTTTTAGTTTCAATCCATCTCAGTATTTTGCTGTGCCTTCTCTTAATATCTCAAAATCCCAATTCAAATTTTGTAATGCCAATCTTTATTTAAAACTCTTTTTTACTAAGCTAGAAGCTTTCGCGTCAAGGTTTTACACAAAGGAAAATGGGAGCGTACTTTCCCAGCCCGCAGCCTCGAGAGACCCTCGCAGGCGTTTTTAAAAGGCATTCTTTATCTCATTCCTAGACTAAATTTATGTCTTTCAACCCAATGTAATCAATGGTTGCGTGTTTTCTGTCGACAAGTAAATGAGCATGTCAAATAAATTCTTTTTTTTTAAACCACCGGGACCATGTATTTTTTATCTTTTGCTCAACAAACCTATCCTTTGTGCATTTCCTAGCTCCGTAACTTATCATCCGAATAAATCCACACCTGCGTTTCTAACTTAAAATGTCTTAAAACTTCCCACATACAGGACAACACTACAAAGGGTTAAAAAAAACTTTCACTCTGTCTGAAAAAGTGGGTGGAGCTAAAACAAACGGACAGCTCCACTATTTTTACAAACAGGCTTTCAGACACGTGAAAAATTCATTCCGCAGTCAAAAAATCACATAAGCACTCTCACTCAAAGACAGACATTCACAGAAGTCTCTTCATGCAACAAAGCTTATTAATTGTTTGGCCGGCTCTATTTTTGGATCCATATGTCACTTAAGACAGTCACTATCAGGTTTTTTTTATGACATTACGTAGTTTCACAAGTTACAATTATTCGCCTTTTTATTAGCCGGGTTACCCACCTTACCTTGGGGAAGGTGTAGTGGTCTTGGGCATTCCCTTTAATTCGTGTTAGGTATGCAGGACGTTATCTATATATCTATATGCAGGACGTTATCTATATATCTATATGTCTTCCCTCGTCCCCGTACACGCGTACTGCCACACTTCCAGGTCAATATGTCTCGTCCCTGCGCCGTGCGCTCGTACCGCTTTGGGTCAATAGACCTTCCCCTATATCTTGCCTTGCATCGTACCCTCGCACTGCCGCGCTACCTACACGCGCGTGTCTTAGGGTGTACCTTTGAGCCCCTTCCCCTTCCGCCCTTAGATCGTCCTTGTCCTCCGACTCCATCCCTCCGGGACTCATTACAGATGGTTCTTTGTACAGATATCCTTCCCTTGTGGTTTACAATGCCACAGCTCTAACATGAAGGTGGTAAATTAAAACATACTCACCCCAACAGCTGGGTCATTGTTCCGTTTGGTAAGTCCGTACCCTGCTCGCAGTGCCAAATGTAAGGGGAAAATGGGAAGGCTTCTCCTCCCACGAGCGGGCCCACTGATACAGAAGGTCGACGCTCGCCCCAACCCACGTAGCAATTCTCGAAGTTAGCAGACAGAGACAGATGGCAAAGTATAACGATCTTTTATTACAAACGTCCGGGAACACCTCTCATCACAGCCGCCAGCTCTTACAGGGCTCTAAAAGGGTGCTTAACCCCGGTAGGAAGTTAACAAAATAGTTGAGGAGTCCCAGGAACGACCGCAGCTCTGTGACGTTCTGGGCGCGTTCCTGATAGCCTCTGTCTTGGCGCCTGTGGGCCAAATGCCGTCCGCCGCGATCTTTCTCCCCAAAAACTCCGCTTCTGTTGCCATGAAGAAGCATTTCGACCTCTTCAGCCGTAGCCCTACGCGATCCAGTCGCTGGAGGACCTCCTCCAGATTTTGTAGGTGCTCGGCGAAGTCTCGACCAGTGAGAAATATGTCGTCCTGAAAGACCACCGTGTGTGGTACCGACTTGAGTAGGCTCTCTATGTTTCTCTGGAAGATCGCTGCAGCCGACCGAATTCCAAACGGGCATCTGTTGTAGATGAATAGTCCCTTGTGCGTGTTGATGCAAGTGAGGCCCTTCGAAGACGCCTCCATCTCCTGCGTCATATAGGCCGAAGTCAGGTCGAGCTTGGTGAACATCTTGCCTCCTGTCAGCGTCGCAAATAGGTCGTCTGCCTTAAGTAGCAGGTATTGGTCCTGTAGCGAGAAATAATTAATAGTTACTTTATAATCGCTGCAAATCCTGACCGTACCATCACTTTTGAGTACTGGAACAATCGGGCTGGCCCACTCGCTGAATTCCACTGGGGAGATGATGCCCTCGCGTTGCAGCCTGTCCAGCTCGATTTCCACTCTCTCCCTTATCATGTGAGGTACCGCTCGCGCCTTATGGTGAATGGGTCGTGCCTCTGGGACCATGTGGATCTGCACCTTCGCCCCGGAAAAGTTTCCAATGCCTGGCTCAAAAAGGGAAGGAAATTTGTTAAGAACATGGGAACATGAGGCCTCATCGACATGTGATAGCGCTCGGATGTCATCCCAGTTCCAGCGGATTTTTCCCAGCCAGCTCCTTCCAAGCAGTGTGGGGCCACCGCCCGGGACAATCCAGAGTGGCAGTTCGGGCACCCTGTCCTCGTAGGTGACCTTGACCATGGTGCTGTCCAGGACAGTGATAAGCTCTTTGGTGTACGTTCTCAGTTTCGTGTGGATGGGGCTTGGGGCTGGTCTGAATGCCTTGTTGCACCACAGTCTCTCAAACATCTTTTTACTCATGATGGATTGGCTAGCGCCAGTGTCCAGTTCTATGGCTACAGGTAAGCCATTCAATTTTACGTTTAGCATTATAGGTGGATATTTCGTTGCAAATGTGTGCACCCCGTGTACTTCAGCATCTGCTTTCTCTGAGGCTCGAAATTGCTTTGATCCACCATGGACCGATATTCCTCTGCCACGTGGTGGTTAGCAGGTTTTGCAGAGCTTGCAGCTCGTTTGCAAGCTCGCTGGAGGTGCCCCATTGTTCCACAGCTCTTGGAAACATACCCTTTGAAGCGGTATGAATAGGCTGAATGGAAGCCTCCACAACGCCAACATGGTGTGAATTGCTTTGCATGTTCATCCTTTGTTGGGGACTCTGAGTCATCTGGGTCACCTAAGGCCTGCTGGCAGTTGCAGAATCGTGGGTTCTGTCCTGTACATTTCTGCTCGCAAACACAATTCCAGTTAATTTATGAACATTACTAGCACTTGTGTGCTGAGAGATTTGTTTGGTGTTATCATTGGTGGACATAATCGTCTGTGCTATCGCAATGGCCTTACTGTGGGTCGGTGTCTCTACAGTCAAAAGTTTTTGTAGGATGGTCTCGTGGCCAATGCCCAGTACAAAAAAGTCTGTGAGCATTTGCTCCAGGTAGCCATCAAACTCACATTGTCCTGCAAGTCGCCTTAGCTCGGTGACGTAGCTCGCCACTTCCTGACCTTCAGATCGTTGGCACGTGTAGAACCGATACCTCACCATCAGCACGCTCTCCCTCTGGTTAAGATGCTCCCGAACCAGTGTACACAGTTCCTCATACGACTTATTTGTGGGTTTCACCGGAGCCAGAAGATTCTTCATGAGGCTGTAGGTTGGTGCCCCGCAGACCGTGAGGAGGACCGCTCTCCTTTTTGCAGCGCTTCCTTCTCCGTCCAGCTGGTTGGCTACAAAGTACTGGTCTAGCCGTTCGACATAGGCTTCCCAGTCCTCAACCTCCGAGAACTTCTCCAGGATGTCCACGGTTTGCTGCATCTTTGCGTTGGATTCGTATTCTCGTCGCCAGTTGTTGTGTTCCTAACACAGATGAGGCTGCACAAAGGGAGGTTAAAGTAACAGTAACCTCAGTCTTTCATAAGACACTCCTGAGGGAGGAACAGGCCTTAGGGGGCCGGCTTTTATACAGTGCTCCCAAGGGATGCTGGGATCCCTTGGGACTTCAGGGGATGAGCATGGGAGTGGTGGTGGAACATGGGAGTGCATGCTTTACAGATACACAACAGTTTAAATGGTGAGAAACTATTAAATATTGGTGTTCAGAGATTTAGGTGTGTTTGTAAAGTTAGCATGCAGGTACAGCAAGCAATTAGGAAAGCAAATGGCTTGTTGGCCTTTATTGCAAAGGGGTTGTAGTCCAAGAATAAGGAAGTCTTACTATAATTGTACAGGGCTTTGGTGAGACCACACCTGGAATATTGTGCACAGTTTTGGTCTACTTATCTGAGAAAGGACATACATACCTTCGAGGCGGTGCAACGAAGGTTCACTCGATTGATCCCTGGGATGAGAGTATTGTCCTGTGAGGGGAGATTGAGTAGATTGGGCCTATACTCTCTGGAGTTTAGAAGAATGAAAGGTGATCTCATTGAAACATATAAGATTGAGGGGGAATTGACAGGGTAGATGCTGGGAGGTTGTTTACCTGGCTGG
This sequence comes from Pristiophorus japonicus, assembly GCF_044704955.1. Lineage (NCBI taxonomy): Eukaryota > Metazoa > Chordata > Chondrichthyes > Pristiophoridae > Pristiophorus > Pristiophorus japonicus. The sequence goes on from NC_091980.1 coordinate 218,737,912, forward strand.
AGAGTCTAGAACTAGGAGGCATAGTCTCAGGATAAGGGGTCAGCCATTTAAAACTGAGATGAGGAGGGATTTCTTCACTTGAAGGGTTGTGAATCTTTGGAATTCTCTACCCCAAAGGGCTATGGGTGGTGAGTCATTGAATATAATCAAGGCTGAGATAGATAGATTTTTGGACTCTAGAGGAATCCAGGGTTATGGGAATCAGGCAGGAAAGTGTGGTTAATGTTGAAGATCAGCCATGATCTCATTGAATGATGGTGCAGGTTTGAAGGGCCGTATGGCCTGCCCCTGCTCCTAATTCTTGTGTTCTTAAAAGCCATAATATTATGCACCTTTGAGATGTTCAGTCCTTTAAATTGTACTTTAAACACTGAAAACCTTTCATGAGTTGCATGCGCAACACTTGGGGCTCAATTTTCCCCAGTGATTTGTGCCATTTTTTTGGCGAAGGACACTTTTTTTGGCCTAAGTTTATTAAAAAAAAAACAGTTTCCCCAATCAATTTGTACCAGCTAGTTAGTTAGTTACGATTTTTTTAGGTACGTTTTTTTTTCAGCCAAAGGGGGCGTAAGCTGCCACCCGCTCCAATTCTGGCCATTTAGGAAAGTTTGACCAGATGAGAGTTACTCCAGTTTTTCGGCCAGCGTATGTGTAGAAAAACCTTCTGGAGATTTAAGGAAATCGCGCAAGTAAGTGTAGCAGAAGAGGTAAGAGAGAGGGTTACTGTGGCAACCCGATCTTTTTGTCGCCGATCAAGGCTCCAGCCCCAAAACTAAAGGACAGATTAGGTTGCACCAAAATGAAGAAATGCAATGGGGAAACAGAACATTTTTCTTTGGTGCACTTGGGCCACAAAAAAACAGGCGTAACTCTTAAAGTACGCCAAAAAAAAGCTTTCAGGAAAATTGAGCCCTCTGTTTAGCATTATTTTTTTCAACCGTTAATTGTGCTATTAAATTTTATTAGTTAAGTAAGGAATTAAGTGTTTAAATAAAAATGTAAAACAATTTTCATACCTGTTACTTTTAAAGTTAGGTGCGGGGACCGGGAGGGAGGAGGCCATTCGGCCTGAGATTGGTGCGGGGACTCGGACCAGGAGACCGTTCGGCCTGGGATAGGTGCGGGGGTGCGGACCGGGAGACCACTCGGCCAGGGCGGGGAAGCGGACCTGGAGGCCATTTGCCCAGGGCTATGGGCGGGGAAGTGGATCGGGAGGTCATTCGGCCAGGGGCAGGGGAGCTGAGCGTGAGCCCCTTTGGCCTGGGATAGGAACGAGGATCGGCATGGGGGGGGGGGGGGGGGGGACTTTAATAATTTAATGGAGGTAAGTTGCTGCAATGTATTTTAATGTGTTTGTGAAGTTGCTGCAATGTATTTTAAGGTGCTTGTGCAGGTTGCGAGCTGGCTGTTATGTTTCACTTTCCAGCCTCCGCCCGCATTGTGTCCCTGGTTACTGTGGCAACCCGATCTTTTTGTCGCAGATGAAGGCTCCAGCCCCAAAACTAAAGGACAGATTATGTTGCACCAAAATGAAGAAATGCAATGGGGAAACAGAACATTTTTCTTTGGCGCACTTGGGCCACAAAAAAACGGGCATAACTCTTCAAGTACGCCAAAAAAAAGCTTTCAGGAAAATTGAGTTTTCTGTTTAGCTTTATTTTTTTCAACCGTTAATTGTGCTATTAAATTTTATTAGTTAAGTAAGGAATTAAGTGCTTAAATAAAAATGTAAAACAATTTTCATACCTGTTATTTTTAAATTTGTAATTTGAATTTTTTGAAAATTGCATTAATATTCTATCCATTTCAGATTCGTAGAGAAGGTGTGCGTCTCTTTTTGTTGTGGATGCAAGCACTCCAGCAAAATTGCACTGAAGAACAGCTACTGATTTTTGCCTGCCTTATCCCTGGCTTCCCACCTCTGCCATCAGAGCAGGGGCCTCGAACACTCGACAATCTGATTAACTCTCCACTTCATCTTCAAGATAGTAAGAACTGTGTATTTTCTATGTTGGCCTTTCACTAGTGTCCTGAAATTTGCCTTTCCCCACCACCTTATTGTTGAACAGTACTGATAGTTGTAAATGTCATGCACCAATCATACCAAATGCAATTATGCTTTCAATTCTAATGTAATTGCACTATAAGTATCTATTGACTGTAAAATAAAACAGCTTAACAATTCTTATTTGATCTCGTTGCACCCAAGTGTTAATCAGTCTACCTTTTGATCATGCAATGTTGTAGTAAAACTGCAAATCGGAAAGGGAGAACTATTTTCAAATACCATTTTTAAAGACTCATCCAACATCAGTTTACATAGAATCAGCTCCGCTGATCAGCTCTGCTGGGCAGGCCACATTGTCCGCATGCCAGACACGAGACTCCCAAAGCAAGCACTCTACTCGGAACTCCTTCATGACAAATGAACCAAAGGTGGACAGAGGAAATGTTACAAGGACACCCTCAAAGCCTCCCTGCTAAAGTGCAACATCCCCACCAACACCTGGGAGTCCCTGGCCAAAGACCGCCCTAAGTGGAGGAAGTGCATTTGGGAGGACGCTGAGCACCTCGAATCTCATCGCCGATTGCATGCAGAAGACCAGCACAGGTCTTCTGCATGCAAACCTGCGGCAAACCTGTCCCACCCTCCTTTACCCTCAACAACTGTCTGTCCCACCTGTGGCAGGGACTGTGGCTATTGTATTGGGCTGTTCAGCCACCTCAGGACTCATTCTAAGAGTGGAAGCAAGTCTTCCTCGATTCCAAGGGACTGCCTATGATGACATAGACTTGCATAGAATATACAGCAGAGAAACAGACCATTTGGCCTCACCAGTCCATGCCAGCGTTTCTTGACCACTCTAGCCTCCTCCCATCCTTCCTCATCTAACTCTATCAACATAACCTTCTGTTCCCTTCTCCCTCATATACTTACCGAGCATCCCTTAATGCATCATACTATTAGTCTCAACTACTCCCTGTGGTAACAAGTTCTCGCCACTCTTTGGGTAAAGATGTTTCTTCTGAATTCACTATTTGATTTTTCAGTGACTATCTTGACTTGGTGCCCTCTAGTTTTCTTCTTCCACACAAGTGGCAACACTCCCTCTCTGTGCCTACTCTTATCAATCTTATCAAAATCTTTCATAATTTTGAAGATCTCCCTTGGGTCACTCCTCAGCCTGTTATGTAATAGATTTAAAATTTAGAAATCCATTTAATGTTGTAAATCTGAAACTACTGGCATGTGTATATTTAGGCGTAGTCTCCAAAGAACTAAACTGTTATCAGAAAAATAAACTCTTAGGAATTATTTGTACAGTTCCAGGGGATTGCACCAAGAAATGCTTTTATCAGACTAATTGCAGTAGTATAAGTAGCAAGTGTGGTGTGTTTTAATACAACTTAAATTTCTTATTCCTGAGGTCGCTAAGTGAGTTTAAATGAAAATTGCTATCGCTATGTACTGTTGCTGCAAATTAACTCCATTTGATGGTAATTATTTAGCTCATTTAAAAATTCAATTGTTTTGTGTACTGTGATCATTTGTAATCATTCTATACAAACCATTCAGTGCTATCCAACAAAATACTTGACCTGGCAAATTACATGAATAACTTCTTCCAATTGGCCAGTGCCAGCATTGGAAATCCACAGGGACACAATGTGTCAAATATCTTGTTATATGATGGCATGACTCAAGCTGTAACAAGATCCCCATGATATATGAACTGAATATTGTGATCCTCGCACGTGAGCTTGCATTCACTACTACAATCTACCGATAGATGGAATAATTAATACTTTGATGATACAAGGCTAGGTACCAATTATTAAAGTGTCTTATTTTACAGTCAGCAACTGAATGTATAGATTATAGTAAACCTCATCTAACTTTATAACGTAATTTCAATGTAACAAACAGAACTCACCACACTGTCACTGTTATTGAGCTAATTAATTTATTTTGATCCACCCTTTCACTCAATCAGACCAAGGCTATGAGCCTAGTCATCCTTGGGGCCTTGTCTGCTTCTTTCTACAGTTCTTGCCAGCTAACCGTGAACATGTGCTTGTTCTTTCTTTTGTCCTTTAGCTGGGCTAGAAGTTGGCTATTTGACCCTCTTTTTGACTGGGGGTCAGTCAGTGAAGCTGCCAATTAAATTGTCTAATGTTAACACACACACTCACACACATTTTTGAAATGAATAAGGTTATCCTAATACAAAGCTCCTGAATGGCCTTCAGTTGTCTGATCTCTAAACACAGCAATTATTCCACAGATTGATGTGTCTGGATTGGCTCGAATATACAACTTTATCTTCCCTCTCACACCGCACCACCCCGAAGCCCTGGCTGCAAATTTGATTGTAAACCTTTGTGAATTTAAACTAAGTTAAAACCATATCCTGATTCTCCTACGACAAGATAGTTGAAAATCCCAAGTGCAACAATTACTTCTGACAGTCTCTCAGAACTATACTAAATCTCACATTTTGATCTAAGAAAACAACTAAGCATCTATTTATGGGATGAGAATTAAAGGAAAGGTGTTTAGGATTTGTTTTGGCTTGCCCCATAATTTCACCATAAAATGAACTTCTGGAATTTAACATCTCTTGTGACGGAAGACGGTGGTGTTTTCATTACGTTTCATTATGCTTTCTCCTCTCACTGGCAGGTCAATAATGGAGACAAATCAAAATATCTAAATAAATGTTGAAAAATAACAGAGCTTCATCAACAGAATAGAAATAATACAGACTCTAGTGCACATTGCCCTCGCCCTGAACTCTCATCTTTCTCTAGTTTCTCTCCTATTTTTCCCCATATGCCCTCTCACAGCTCATCTTGTTCATGAGTCCTCCTGTTTCCTCGACCCTATTTCCACCAAACCGCTGACCACCAAACTTCTCTTCCTGGCCCCCCCTGTTACTTGATATTGTAAATGGTTCTCTTTCCTCTGGAGTCCACCAAGGATTTATCCTTGGGGCCCCCTCCTATTTCTCATCTGCATCATCGGAAAACACAACATCAGGTTCCACATGTACGCTGATAACACCCAGCTCTACTGTACCACCACCACCTCCCTCGACCCTTCTACTGTCTCTAATTTGTTGCACTGCTTGTCCGACATCCAGTACTGGATGAGCAGAAATTTCCTCCCAATAAGTATTAGGAAGACCGAAACCATTGTCTTTGGTCCCTGCCACAGCTTCCATTCTCTAGCCACCGTCTCCATCCCTCTCCCTGGCGACTGCCTGAAGCTGAACTAGACCGTTCGCAGTCTTGGTGTCGTATTTGACCCCGAGATGAGCTTCCGACCACATCTGCTTCGTTGCCAAGATCACCTACTTCCACCACCGTAACATCGACCGACTCCGCCCCTGTCTCAGCTCGTCTACTGCTGAAACCCTCTTACACGCCTTTGTTACCTCTAGATTTGACTATTCCAATGCTTTCTTCCACTCTCCATAAACTTCATCTCATCCGAAAACTCAGCTGCTCATAACCTAGCTAGCACCAAGTCCTGTTCACCCATAACCCCTGTGCTCGCTGAGCTACATTGGCTCCCAGTCCGGCAGTGTCTCAATTTAAAAATTCTCGCCCTTGTTTTCAAATCCATCCGTTGCCTTGATCGAAGGGGGAAACAAAGAAACGCCACATATTACTTATTCATTGATCATAGTATCGAGCCAGATAGGAATGTATGTGGTGTACTCACTGCTGTTAGTATCATGGTAAATAAACCAGTACAAAAAGAGAGATGTTAAACTTGTGTTTTAAAGGACAGATTTGTGTCAGTGAGAATTTGAGAGGATTATCGTCTTGTCTATAAATAAAATATATTCTATATTTAAATATACACAGTATAATGTTTTTGGCACATGATCAGTGTTGTATTTTTATATTTACCTGACAGCTCAAGTCACTCCAGAAGAAATCACTCCCCTTGTAGCCCCACAATCTGGAGACAAAGGACAAGATGATCTTACAAGCTACTTTCTTGACGCACTGCTAAAATATATGGTAATCCAGGTAGACGCTTTATTGTACTAACCCTACTAAACCCTGTTAATTAAGTCTAATTATTCTACTACTAAACTAACAACTACTGTATTTTTATCAATATTGCATAGAATTATTTTTAATAATTTTCTTGGTTTCCTCTTTAAATGTCAGATAGAGAAGCTATCGGTAGGCAAATTGATCCCAGACCTCTGCCAATATTGGTCATAATCTCACTTTACGGCATACCTACAGTTTTCTTTCCAGTTCATTAAGCCAGTGGTTCTCAAACTTTTTGTACGCTGACCACTCTTGAGGAATTCATGTCCCCTGTGTCATGCTAGCCTCTTCCCCTCCCCCTTGAAGAAACAATATTTATGCATAATTAATGTTAGTGTAGATATAATTCAGAATACTTCAGCAGTTTTATCACTTTCAGCTGTTTAATTCTGCACACTTAACGCTTTTGTGTTTTTAATATAAAGTCCAATAATATTAGAACTCATTAGCCAATAAGTTCCTCATATCTGCTTCTGCTCCTGCTTCGCTGGCATTACTTTGCCAGAAGTGCAGTGGAAAGCAGTTTACATGAAGTAACGTCCGCGAAGCTTGAGCAGATATAAGGAATCTCCTGGCCACCATGACAGTATAAGCAACTTCACTGAAAGGAAAACTGTGGGACCCCTTTTGCAGGTTGGAGATGCAAGCTGGGAGAAGGATGAACAATCCTCTGTGTATACAGAACTAGAATGAATCTGTGGGCAGTTTGTTTCAGGGTGGAACTGGGGGTAATGAATCATTGGTTTGATTTGGAGGTGGTAAAATACAAGCGTAATTTTCTTTGTGGAAACTTAAGAACGTAGGAGTGCGGATGCTATTATAAATTTATTTCTCAGAATTAAAATGGTGCCAGGCAAGCAACAACATGAAATCCAAGCAGGGCAAAACAAACTTTCCAGCAAGGTGCAGAGCATTGGGCAATAAAATGAGTTTTGAAGCAGAGACGAGTTTTTAAAGGAGGGTATTTAATGATTCCCTCTGAACATTACAGGGAATCGGGATCATGAGGCCTTTTGATGCAGAGGTAAAAGAAACCAGTCGCTCCACAAAGCTACAGGTCATGGGGCAAAGAGCCTTTAACAGATTTTTTGAAGCAAAGTCTGGAGTGGGAGCAGCGATTTGCTGCTATATTTCTATTTATCTATGGGAGCAGGGCTCATTTGAAAATAAATTTATGCTGCACAAAGGTTTAGATCAGAAGGAAAAATGAAATAAACCCATTTAAACGGAGGAGTATTGAAAAGACCTGTTAACTGCAATTGTTTGCAGAGGATGCCCGAGTTGCGGAGAGAGATGCATCAGGAGCCAGCCTGTCAGAGTTGAGGGGAGGGCTATAGTGCTACCAATGGAAAAAATACATGGTTGCAGGCATTACCTGTTAGTGAATTACAGCTAACTTCTTCCTTGTGTTTCCCCCCCCCCCGGCCTGATCCTGATAACGTCATCGCACCCGAGGACCTCTGCATTAAGTAAACGTAGAGATCTTAAAATTTCTGTTTAATAACCAGGCTGTTAATGGGTTTCTGTTAAACTTGTATTTATGATGGGAGATGGGTTTTTTTTGGTTGGAGAGAGAGAGAGAGTCAGTGCTTTGCGCTGCTAATACTCACCTAGGGCTGGATTTTCCAGTCCTTTGCATTCTGGGTTTCACCCCGGAGCGGTGTGAAAGGCAGCAGTGAGGTCTCCAGTTCCCCGCCGCGAACCTCCGGTTGGGTTTTGCGGCGGCACTGAGCAGCACCGCCGGGAAGAGCTGCACCGGGTGTGCAATGTCCCTGATTGCGACACCGGCGTGAGCTTTGAGTCTTGCCTGACTCGTCCGCCTGGAAGTGCGCCCGCAATGACCGCCTGGGAAATCGGTGGTCCAGCGATCCTGGCGGCGGAAGGGAAGGTCAAGTACTACAAAAGTAAGTGCGAGTATTTTTTGTTTTAAATTTTTGTGCGACTTGTGTTGCGGTGGCGTGGGCAAAGTTTTAGGAATGTTTTTGTGGTTTTTTTTTAGGTTTCTCTTCCCCACAGCCTCCCAGTCCTCTCTGAGCACTCACGGCCCGGCTCTTTAGCTCGGGAGTTTCCCTTCCTTGCGCCAAGAGAGGTGTACAGTGCCTCCCTTAGCGCTGCGCCCTCTGACGCTGTGCGTCTCTGATAATACCAGGATACTGTAGGTCAACTGGTTTGCACTGTAGAATGCAGCACATGGAGGGGAACTTTGTGTCTACAGTCAGGTTCATTCCAGTAGTGTAAAAGTGTAAAGGGAAGAAATGTTACGGCCTGGAGTTTCAACTTTGGGCCCAATCAGTATTCCGAGCAGAAATTCCGCCCAAAATTGTGCTAGTTTTGCGAGGTGTTTTTCTCCCCAAGTTTCCGCTCAAACTAATTTGCATGTCGCTGAACGTAAAATATGCCATGAACCAGCACAATCTGGCAGCGTTTTAAAATGGAATTTAAAAAAAATTGTTTTAAACAAACATTGCTTGGTTTATTTAAGAGTGGTAACTTGGTGCAGTTTGATTAATACAGCTGAGAATGGGTTTATCACCAAAAAATAAGCATTTTTAATGAATGTCTAGTCCACCAGCTGTGAGTAACCTGATATTAAATAACTGAAAGTAACTTACAACCAAATGATTTTGTAGTTTTTGTAATATTTGTGTACAGTAGTCAGTTTCTTAATAAAAAAAATAAAGTTATATTCAAAAGCTTTTAAAACGTGCCTATTAGTGTCCTTGAGCCTAAAAACATGCTTAATTTTAAGAGCCTCCTCGAAGGCCTGCAAACAGGCACAATTGGCAGAAAATCGCAATGATGATCCATTCAATCTGGGGCATGGCCAGCTTTGTGGGAGGGGCCATCATCGAGTGCAATGTTTTTTAATCTAGCACAAAAGATCGTGGAAACTCAATTTGCGCTTGAAAATCTGGGATCTTTTATGCAGGTTTGGCTGATTTGGGGCGAAATGTATTGAAAAAGCAGCACGACCTAGTGGAAGCTCCAGAACGTTTCCTTTACCAAACCATGTTGCATGCTGCCCCATCTCCAATGGAATGACTGGACAATAAATTAGGTATATATTTATTGTGAAAACCAGTATGTGCTTCAGAGCATTGGTTGAAGCTTCAGTTTTGTTACAAGGTTGGCTGTAGCATGAGGATTTTATTTCTATTATGATCTATGTGTAGTATATTAACGTGCTAAATAAATTAAGCAACTTCTTCGTAAATTTGTTTACAGGCAAAGGGATTAGAATGGAAAGACAAAGAAAATCAGGAGAAAGGGTTTGCATTCTTATTTGCAAATTTCAAGAAATACTATCTGCCTCACATATTTCCGAATTTCTCAAAGGAGACCAGCTTGTTTAACCCAATACTTGGTAAAAACAATAACTTTTGTCTGTCTGAGTATGTGTGTATAAAATGTGATGTTTAGTGGGCTAGGGATGTGGTATAATTGTTTAAAAGTGCTCTGACATGTTAAATCTAATTATATCAGTGTGTGATTTGCCCTATTTTATAAGGCTTAATACTGGTCTTCAACATCTGTTTTCTGTGTGTGTGATTTGTTACTTGAAGATTATGCAGGATAATGGAATATGGTATATGCCAGTTAAATGTGAACATTTGCTTAGAAGGGAATATTCGCCCAGTACAGGTTGAGCATCCGAAATCCGGAGTTACAAAATTCGGAATGGTCCAAAATCCAGGCATCGTGTTGATCCGTGGAGGGGTTGTCTGGAATGCGAAAAATGTTCCGAAATCCGGACATTTTTGAAAAAACGATTACCGCTGTGAGTTGGGTCTAGGGAGGGGGGTGCAAACACTCCCCAAAAATTCAAAAAAAATAAAAATTCACAAAACCTTACCTAAATATATCGCTGAAAAAGAATTAAAAAATAAACTTTAATTACCTTTTTTGCAGGTCTTCAATGGAGGTTTTTCCTGGACCCGCCAACCTCCATCATTGAGAACTGGTTGTCAGACAGGAAGCAAAGAGTAGGAGTAAACGGGTACTTTTCAGAATGGCAGGCAGTGACTAGTGGAGTGCCGCAAGGTTCTGTGCTGGGGCCCCAGCTGTTTACATTGTACATTAATGATTTAGACGAGGGGATTAAATGCAGTATCTCCAAATTTGCGGATGATACTAAGTTGGGTGGCAGTGTGAGCTGCGAGGAGGATGCTATTAGGCTGCAGAGTGACTTGGATAGGTTAGGTGAGTGGGCAAATGCATGGCAGATGAAGTATAATGTGGATAAATGTGAGGTTATCCACTTTGGTGGTAAAAACAGAGAGACAGACTATTATCTGAATGGTGACAGATTAGGAAAAGGGAAGGTGCAACGAGACCTGGGTGTCATGGTACATCAGTCATTGAAGGTTAGCATGCAGGTACAGCAGGCGGTTAAGAAAGCAAATGGCATGTTGGCCTTCATAGCGAGGGGATTTGAATACAGGGGCAGGGAGGTGTTGCTACAGTTGTACAGGGCCTTGGTGAGGCCACACCTGGAGTATTGTGTACAGTTTTGGTCTCCTAACTTGAGGAAGGACATTCTTGCTATTGAGGGAGTGCAGCGAAGGTTCACCAGACTGATTCCCGGGATGGCGGGACTGACCTATCAAGAAAGATTGGATCAACTGGGCTTGTATTCACTGGAGTTCAGAAGAATGAGAGGGGACCTCATAGAAACGTTTAAAATTCTGACGGGTTTAGACAGGTTAGATGCAGAAAGAATGTTCCCAATGTTGGGGAAGTCCAGAACCAGGGATCACAGTCTAAGGATAAGGGGTAAGCCATTTAGGACCGAGATGAGGAGAAACTTCTTCACCCAGAGAGTGGTGAACCTGTGGAATTCTCTACCACAGAAAGTAGTTGAGGCCAATTCACTAAATATATTCAAAAGGGAGTTAGATGAAGTCCTTACTACTCGGGGGATCAAGGGTTATGGCGAGAAAGCAGGAAGGGGGTACTGAAGTTTCATGTTCAGCCATGAACTCATTGAATGGCGGTGCAGACTAGAAGGGCTGAATGGCCTGCTCCTGCACCTATTTTCTATGTTTCTATGTATCACACACCCTCTGCCCCGGCCGTCGCCTCCACCCCTCCGCCACCGCCCCGGACCCTCCGCCGACCACCCCACCCTACCGTTGCAGCACACTTACCACAGCCCAGGCGTTTCCAGATTTGGAACGTCGGAAAGACGATCCGAAATCCGGAAATACCTGAAATCTGGAACGGCCTCGGTCCCGAGGTTTCCAGATTTTGGACACTCTACCTGTTTGAGATTCTACCATTATATATGGAAATAATGTTGACTTAATAGAAATGTTAAATTTTGGCATGTTGCTTTATCATCATAGGCAGTCCCTCGAATCAAGGATGATTTGCTTCCACGTCAAACAATTCACAGGTGTTTCAATGAAGAACCTAATATTCCAGGTCCCGAACTACATGTTGAAGGGTGGAAGATGCCTGTGCGTGGATTTTTTTAACGTGTGGTGACCGTTGTGCACCAGCCACCACATGGCTTGACAGAGGTCTTGGTCCCGTGGCAAGGATTAACCAAGACGACTGCAGACCAGCTCTGCTGCACGGACCTAGTGCACACACACATCGCAGTGTGGGCTGGCCCGTTCTGTCCCTGGGTCCCTGGCCCTGAATGCACGTCTCTCCTGGGCCCCGATCGCGACCCTCTACAATCTCTCACCGCTCCTTCGCCCCGACCTCACTGCTCTTGCTGTATCTGCCCACGCTCCAATCACCGATGTGGATCTTGGTGACGTTGCTCTCCTGCTCCAGCACGTGCTGCTCCCTGGAGTGGTATGCCGCAATGCTGCTCTTTCCGCTCCCCGGCCTGCTCCGATGGTGCTCGCAGGCCGGGGGCCTCTCAGCCTGCTGGGCCAGGCCGCCACGTTGCTCTTCCGCTCCCCGGCCGCCGGAAGCTTCCTGAGTGGCTACAGGAAAGAATACGTGCCATGCTGGTCCCAGGAAAGCAAGAGACTACTGGCATAGTACAATGTCACTCAAGATCCTGATACAGCAACATCACTTGTGGATTCCCTAGATGATGGCAGATTAGCGTGATAGTGAGAACCCACCAAAACCCTGAACTTCTCTGAAGGCAGGAGTATTATAAGACAAAAAGTTTGACTCTGAGCCACATAAGGAGAAATTAAGGCAGATGACCAAAATCTTGGTCAAAGAGGTCAGTTTTAAGGAGTGTGTTAAAAGAGGAAAGAGAGGCAGAGAGATTTAAGGAGGGAGTTTCAGAGCCAAGGGCCTCGGCAACAGAAGGCAAGGCCAACAATGGTTGAGCGATTATAATCAACGCTGCTCAAGAGGGCAGAATTAGAGGAGCGCAGTTATCTCTGGGGGTTTTGGGGTTGGAGGAGATTAGAGATAGGGAGGGGCGAGGCCATGAAGGGATTTGAAGACAAGGATGTGAATTTTGAAATCGAGCCATTGCTTAACCGGGAACGAATATCGGTCAGCGAGCATAGGGGTGATGGGTGAATGGGACTTGGCGAGTTAGCATATGGGCAGCCGAGTTTTGGATGATCTCAAGTTTACGTAGAATAGAACATGGGAGGCAAGGGCGGGGACGGGCGATATTACGAAGGTGGAAATAGGCGGTCTTAGTTATGTTGCAGCTATGTGGTCGGAAGCTCATTTCAGGGTCAAATATGGCACCAAGGTTGCGAACAGTGTGGTTCAGCCTCAGACAGATGTTAGGGAGAGGGATGGAGTCAGTGGCTAGGGAACGGACTTCGTGGCGGAGACCGAAAACAGTGGCTTCGGTCTTCCCGACAATGAATTGGAGAAAATTTCTGCTCGTCCAGAACTGGATGTCGGACAAACAGTCTGACAATTTAGAGACATAGAAACATAGAAAATAGGTGCAGGAGTAGGCCATTGGAGCCTGCACCACCATTCAGTAAGATCATGATGATCATTCACCTCAATACCCCTTTCCTGCTTTCTCTGCATACCCCTTGATCCCTTTAGCCGTAGAGGCCATATCTAACTCCCTCTTGAATATACCCAATGAACTGGCATCAACAACTCTCTGCGGTAGAGAATTCCACAGGTTAACAACTCTTTGCGTGAAGAAGTTTCTCCTCATCTCGGTCCTAAATGGCTTACCCCTTATCCTTAGACTGTGACCCCTGGTTCTGGACTTCCCCAACATCGGGAAGATTCTACCCGCATCTAAACTGTCCAGTCCCGTCAGAATCTTAAATGTTTCTATGAGATCCCCGCTCATTCTTCTAAACTCCAGTGAATACAGGCCCAGTCGATCCAGTCTCTCCTCATATGTCAGTCCTGCCATCCCGGGAATCAGTCTGGTAAACCTTCGTTGCACTCCCTCAATAGCAAGAACGTCCTTCCTTAGCTTAGGAGACCAAAACTGAACACAATACTCCAGGTGTAGCCTCACCAAGGCCCTGTACAACTGCAGTAAGACCTCCCTGCTCGTATACTCAAATCTCCTAGCTATGAAGGCCAACATGCCATTTGCCTTTTTCACCGCCTGCTGTACCTGAATGCCAACTTTCAATGACTGATGTACCATGACACCCAGGTCTTGTTGCAACTCCCCTTTTCCTAATCTGTCACCATTCAGATAATATTCTGCCTTCATGTTTTTGCCACCAAAGTGGGTAGCCTCACATTTATCTACACTATACTGCATCTGCCACGCATTTGCCCACTCACCTAACCTGTCCAAGTCACCCTGCACCTCTTAGCATCCTCCTCACAGCTCACACTGCCACCCAGCTTAGTGTCATCTGCAAACTTGGAGATATTACACTCAATTCCTTCATCTAAATCATTGATGTATATTGTAAATAGCTGTGGTCCCAGCACTGAGCCCTGCGGCATCCCACTAGTCACTGCCATTCTGAAAAGGACCCGTTTATCCTGACTCTCTGCTTCCTGTCTGCCAACCAGTTCTTTATTCATGTCAATACATTACCCCAATGCCATGTGCTTTAATTTTGCACACCAATCTCTTGTGTGGGATTTTGTCAAAAGCCTTTTGAAAGTCCAATACACCTCATCCACTGGTTCTCCCTTGTCCACTCTACTAGTTACATCCTCAAAAAATTCTAGAAGCTTTGTCAAGCATGATTTCCCTTTCATAAATCCATGCTGACTTGGACCGATCCTGTCACTGCTTTCCAAATGCTATTTCATCTTTAATAATTGATTCCAATATTTTCCCCACTATCGATGTCAGGCGAACTGGTCTATAATTCCCCGTTTTCGCTCCCTTTTTAAAAAAGTGGTGTTACATTAGCTACCCTCCAGTCCATAGGAACTGATCCAGAGTTGATAGACTGTTGGAAAATGATCACCAATGCATCCACTATTTCTAGGGCCACTTCCTTAAGTACTCTGGGATGCAGCCTGTCAGGCCCTGGGGATTTATCGGCCTTCAATCCCATCAATTTCTCTAATACAATTTCCTGACTAATAAGGATTTCCTTCAGTTCCTCCTCCTCGCTAGACCCTCGGTCCCCTAGTATTTCCAGAAGGTTATTTGTGTCTTCCTTCGTGAAGGCCAAACAAAAGACCGTGGAGGGGTCAAGAGAAGTGGTGATGAGGTAGAACTGGGCGTCATCAGTGTACATGTGGAAACTGACGCTGTATTTTCGGATGATGTCGACAAGGGGCAGCATGTAGATGAGAAAAAGGAGGGGGCCAAGGATAGATCCTCGGGGGACACCAGAGGTAACAATGTCGGAGAGAGAAGAGAAGACAATGCTGGTGATTTCTCTGGCTATGATTAGATAGATAATAATGGAACCAGGCGAGTGAAGTCCACCCAACTGGACGACAGTGGAGAGGTGTTGGAGAAGGATAGAGTGGTCAACCATGTTAAAGGCTGCAGACAAGTCAAGAAGGACGATAAGGGATAGTTTACCTTTGTCACAGTCACAAAGGATGTCATTTGTGACTTTGAGAGCCATTTAGGTACTATGGCAGGGGCAGAAACCTGATTGGAGGGATTCAAACATGGAGTTATGGGAAAGATGGGCACTGATTTGTGAGGCAACAACACATTCAAGGTCTTTGGAGAGGAAAGGGAGGTTGGAGATGGGGAGCGAGAGGGTAGTTTGCAAGGACGGAAGGGTCACGGGTTTTTTTTTTAGAATCAAGGGGTGATGATGACAGATTTGAGGGGGACAATACCTAAGGAGAGAGAACCGTTTACAATGTCAATGAACATGGGAGTCAGAAAAGGAAGTTGAGTGGACAGCAGTTAGGTGGGAATAGGGTCGATGGAGCAGGAAGTGGGTCTCGTGGACAAGATGAACGCGGATAGATCATGAGGAGAGATTGGAGAGAATCTGGCAAAAGATGCGAGTTCAGGGCTAGGGCAAAGGGGAACCTTAGAGGTCGTTTGGCCCATTGGCCATGGGGAAGGAAGGGAAGTCGCAGAAGCAGCTGAACGGCAGAAGCAGCAGGCTCGAGGGGCTAGATGGCCTACTCCTGTTCCTAATTCTTACGTTCTTATTAACGGATGGTCTTAATCTTAGAGACAAATATGTCCATGAGCGCCTCACACTTGTTGGAATTGAGGGTGGAGGAGACTGCAGAAAGGTTTAAGAAGATGGTTAACTGTAGAGAATAGAAGCTTGGGTTTATCTTTGCATTTCAGAATTATTCTGAAATAGTGAGCAATTTTGGCAGACGAGAGCTGGGCCCGATGATGCTTTGTGGTCCAACCAGATCGGGCAGTGAATGGCTAAACTAGTTGTCCGCCATATCCGTTCAAGTCTGCGACCCTTGGACTTAAAGGAGCCAAGATGAGGGCCATACCAATGCCGCAAGACTGGCTTATCAACACCCTAACGAGCAACCAGAAATTCCATGCCTATCTTGGTGATGAGACCAGCCAAACACGGACACTCAACAATGGTCTGCCACTGGGTCAATGCTCGGACCGGCCTTTTTTATACGGCGGACATGCTCTGCACCAAATCCCAGAAGTTCACCTGTGCTGATGGCAGCTCTGCTGGCGCAGGCATCAACGCTGGAGGAAGCAAGTAAAATGCTCACAAGTGACCTGGAACTACTGGAATGCGACCTCCGGAACCTGGCGCCTCCGCCCCAATCCAGAGAAGACTGTTGTGTCAGCATTCCACCTAGGAAAGAACTCTGTGTTTCCTTTTGTGGAAGGCAACTTACCCATGAAGCACACCCAAAATATCTGGGCATCACCTTGGACAGGACTCTCGCCTATTGGCCTCATTTCACCAACACCGGCCAAAAAGTAAAAAACAGGGTGAGCCTGGTCTGTAAACTTGCTGGAACATCATGGGAGAGCACAGTCAGAACACTTCGCACCTCAACAGTGACGCTAATCTACTTTGTTGTAGAATACTGCTCCGTCTCATGGTCCTGCAGCCGCCATATAAAGATCGTGGATGTGCAACTAAACACCGCCATGAGGACCGTCAGTGACACTTAAATCCAACTGAGTGACTCCCACTGTTGTCCCACTCTGTCTTGCCTGCCATTCGCCGCAACACCACCGTGCTCCGAGGTGGAAAATATATGCAACATCGACCTTTCCATTCACAAAGACTTGAAAAACCCACCAGGAAAGCACTTAAAATCACACCAGGAAAGCACTTAAAATCACACCAGCAGCCAATCTTCACAGCTGGTATCGACGTACTATCCAGGTGGACGGGAGCGTGGGACGCATGCAACATAAAGAACCGACACCTCATCACTGATCCAACAGCAGTGGTCCTTGGCTTTGACTTCCTTTGAAGACAGGACAGCGCTCAACCGAATCCGCAGAGAGCATGGACTATGCGGCCAACTGCTCCACAAGCGGAAGTGCAACTGTGGCCGTGAGTCCCAGATCATGGAACCCATCACATCAATCTGCCGACTAAGATCTGTTGCGGGGGGCATTTCCATTTCTTCACTCAGTATCGCAGGAGGCCATCGAATGGATAGCCAAACTAGACATCCCATTATAAGCTTTTTCCGTAATACGAAAGTAGTAATAGCATTGTCGCCTGCTACAAAGTGCTTGTCTGTAGACAGTCGAGGATTGTGTTCAACTATATTTTCCTTCCCTATCCCTACTTCACAGTCAAATAGTCATCATCATAGACGGTCCCTCGGAATCGAGGAAGACTTGCTTCCACTCTTAGAATGAGTCCTTAGGTGGCTGAACAGTCCAATAAGAAAGCCACAGTCCCTGTCACAGATGGGACAGATAGTCGTTGAGGGTAAGGGAGGGTGGGACAGATTTGCCGCATGCTCTTTCCGTTAACCAATTCAAAGTTTATCATGTACCCCATTTAGGTGGCTGAACAGTCCAATAAGAAAGCCACAGTCCCTGTCACAGATGGGACAGATAGTCGTTGAGGGTAAGGGAGGGTGGGACAGATTTGCCGCATGCTCTTTCCGTTGCCTGCGCTTGATTTCTGCATTCTGGTGATGAGGCGCGAGGTGCTCAGTGCTCTCCCGGATGCACTTCCTCCACTTAGGTTGGTCTTTGGCCAGGGACTCCCAGGTGTCAGGGAGGCTTTGAGGGTGTCCTTGTAACGTTTCGTCTGCCCACCTTTGCTTGTTTGCCGTGAAGGACTTCCGAGTAGAGCGCTTGCTTTGGGAGTCTCATGTCTGGCATGCGGACAATGTGGCATGCCCAACGGAGCTGATCAAGTGTGGTCAGTGCTTCAATGCTGGTGATGTTGGCCTGGTCGAGGACGCTAATGTTAGTGCGTCTGACCTCCCAGGGGATTTGAGACATCGTTTGTGGTATTTCTCCAGCGACTTGAGGTGTCTCCTGTACACAGTCCATGTCTCTGAGCCATACAGGAGGGCAGATATTACTACAGCCCTGTAGACCATGAGCTTGGTGGTAGATTTGAGGGCCTGGTCTTTGAACACACTTTTCCTCAGGTGGCCGAAGGCTGCACTGGCGCACTGGAGGCGGTGATGAATCTCGTCATCAATGTCTGCTCTTGTTGATAAGAAGCTCCCGAGGTATGGGAAATGGTCCACGTTGTCCAGGGTCGCGCCGTGGATCTTGATGACTGCGGGGTAGTGATGTGTGGCGGGGTCAGGTTGGTGGAGGACCTTTGTCTTACGGATGTTTAGCGTAAGGCCCATGCTTTCGTATGCCTCAGTAAATGTGTCGACTATGTCCTCGAGTTCAGCCTCTGTGCGCAGACGCAGGCTTAGTCCACGTACTGTAGCTCGACAACAGAGGTTGGGGTGGTCTTGGACCTGGCCTGGAGACAGCGAAGGTTGAACAGCTTCCCACTGGTTCTGTAGTTTAGTTCCACTCCAGCGGGGAGCTTGTTGACTGAGGTAGAGCAATGGCAGTGAGGAAGATTGAGAAGAGGGTTGGGGCGATGACTCAGCCCTGTTTGACCCCGGTCCGGATGCGGATTGGGTCTATAATGGATCCGTTGGTAAGGATCACGGCCTGCATGTCATCGTGGAGCAGGCGGAGGATGTTGACAAACTTTTGGGGGCATTCGAAACGGAGGAGGACGCTCCATTGACCGTCGCGGTTGACAGTTTCAAAGGCCTTTGGAAGGTTGAAGAAGGCCATGTATAAGGACTGGTGCTGTTCCCTTCATTTTTCCTACAGCTGTCGTGCTGCAAAAATCATGTCCGTTTTGCCCCATAGGGGACGAAATCTGCACTGTGACTCCGGAAGGAGCTCCTTGGCCACAGGGAGAAGACGATTGAGGAGGACTCTAGTGACAACTTTCCCAGTGGCTGATAGCAGGGAGATGCCTCTGTAGTCCCCTTTTTTTAAAGGTGGTCACGATCACTGCAATTCTGAGATCTCCTGGCATCCCCTCCTCTCTCCAGATGAGAGAGATGAGGTCATGTATCCGCGCCAACAGTGCCTCTCCGCCGTTGGGTGGCACTGTGAGCTGCGAGGAGGATGCTGTGAGGCTGCAGAGCGACTTGGATAGGTTAGGTGAGTGGGCAAATGCATGGCAGATGAAGTATAATGTGGATAAATGTGAGGTTATCCACTTTGGTGGTAAAAACAGAGAGACAGACTATTATCTGAATGGTGACAGATTAGGAAAAGGGGAGGTGCAAAGAGACCTGGGTGTCATGGTACATCAGTCATTGAAGGTTGGCATGCAGGTGCAGCAGGCGGTTAAGAAAGCAAATGGCATGTTGGCCTTCATAGCAAGGGGATTTGAGTACAGGGGCAGGGAGGTGTTGCTACAGTTGTACAGGGCATTGGTGAGGCCACACCTGGAGTATTGTGTACAGTTTTGGTCTCCTAACCTGAGGAAGGACATTCTTGCTATTGAGGGAGTGCAGCGAAGGTTCACCAGACTGATTCCCGGGATGGCGGGACTGACCTATCAAGAAAGACTGGATCAACTGGGCTTGTATTCACTGGAGTTCAGAAGAATGAGAGGGGACCTCATAGAAACATATAAAGTTCTGATGGGTTTAGACAGGTTAGATGCAGGAAGAATGTTCCCAATGTTGGGGAAGTCCAGAACCAGGGGTCACAGTCTAAGGATAAGGGGTAAGCCATTTAGGACCGAGATGCGGAGGAACTTCTTCACCCAGAGAGTGGTGAACCTGTGGAATTCTCTACCACAGAAAGTTGTTGAGGCCAATTCACTAAATATATTCAAAAAGGAGTTAGATGAGGTCCTTACTGCTAGGGGGATCAAGGGGTATGGCGAGAAAGCAGGAATGGGGTACTGAAGTTGAATGTTCAGCCATGAACTCATTGAATGGCGGTGCAGGCTAGAAGGGCCGAATGGCCTACTCCTGCACCTATTTTCTATGTTTCTATGTTTCTATGTTTCTATACTTTAGCGCCTCAGCAGGGATTCCATCCGCTCCCTGTTCTTAAGCTGTCTTATGGCAACACATGCCAACACTTGCCATCACAGCTTACTTTAGACAGGGTTTTATAAGATCCCAGCTGTCCACATCAAGGCATCAATGTTTGCCGGAGCAGAGGGGAGAAATCTTACAAGTGAATAAATAAATGTTGTACAAATGTGTAGGTTTTCTGTAGTTTATTTTTTGAGGCGTGGTTTGCATTTAAAAGGGAGGAAGTCACTAAAAATGGAAGAAAAGCAAATAAATGGAAAGAAAGGAAGAAAGTGCAGCTGAAAGGGAAATGTGAGCTGAATGAAATGAAAAGTTGACAATGAATGAAGCATGGTGCAAATTTCGGGCAGTTGGTGAGAAAAGTATAAGGAGATCAAATAAGAATGAAATGGGGAGATAAATTTGGAATTAAAGAGAATAAAATTAAAGAACAAATAGATGAAGTGAAAGGCGAATTATAAGAAAATGAGTATTTTATAGATCCGTTTTCTGAAATCCTGGAATGATTGGTGAAAATGTGCATAGAATTTATTGGGCTGAAAATTCCAGTCTTGCCGGGTCCATACGAAGTGTGTACGGACCCGGCGAGGCCTCGCAAAAGCCGGTTTTCGGGGCACAATGCGCATGCTTCGAAAACCGGCTTTCCCGATCTGTCAAAATTTCTCTCGACAGATCCTTGGCATCCCTGGGAGAAGGACATCCACGCAGGAGAAATTGGGCTATTGCCCAACTCATGCCCAGCGAATGTCCTTCAAACTTTCACGTCTGGTAAAACCAGGCGCATAGCTTACTTTTACCAGTGTAACACTTTTGAAACATATAAAAATTACATTTAAACATTCATTTTTATATTAAAACCCTGTTCATTAAGGTAAATTTATTTTTAATCCCAGTAAAATACATTTTAAAAAAAAAACATCCAAAAAATATTTTTTTTTCTAAAAACATTTGATTACATTTAATTTCTATTAATTTTAAATATGTGAGGTGTTTTATTTAATTATTATGCTATGTTTCGGTGTTTTAGGGGTTATTCTCATTGATAGTAATGGTAACTTGTACAAACGGAGTTCCCTTTTTATCAATGGGAATGCTGCATAGTGATTGGTGGTCCAGGCCTACATGACTCCAGCATCTTCCCATGCGCTGCGCAGCGAATCTGAGCCTCCAACCCAGAATCCTATATTCCTCCTTGACCACCAGGTACTTTCGTAGATTTTTTTCGGGTCGGAGGCGTTCATATGAAGGAAGCCTCCGACTGCATTTTCCCCCCATAGCTTTTTCACTCACTAATTTCAGTTGTTTTGCAAAAATTGGCATTTCGACCACTTGCGATGCAGTTATGATGCACCGTTTTGATACTGTAACTGGACTGGAGCAGTAATTTCTTGATTATCTGAAAGCTGCTTTTAGGACTTTGTTCAAGTGCAGCAGAGGTTTGGTGTTTCTTTCCCATGGTCAAAAAGCTCAGTAAGCACATTTTCACATAAAGGGTAATGGAAATCTCGAACTCTCCCATGCTTCGTTCATGCTAGGTCAATTGAAATTTTTAGTATAGAGATGGATATATTTTTGTTAGGTAAAGGTATGAAGGGATATGGAGCAAAGCCGGTTAAATAGAGTTCAGATACAAATCAGCCATGATCTAATTGAATGGTGGAACATGTTCAGTGGTCTATTCCTGTTCTTATCTTCCTATGTTCAGAGATGGAAAATTAATAATGCTAAAACTGTGTGAATATATTGTAATTTTAGTCTCTCTCCTTCCATATAAAATATAAACTTTCCAATTTAAAAAAAATTCCTTTTCAGATGTCCCACAATTGAGATCAAAGCCATATTATATTATGACAAAGAAAGATCCAGAGACCAATGAAACAACATATTGTACTAAAGACACTTTTTTATCTGCTCGTGTCTCTGTCATCCGATGGTTGGTATCTTTCTGGTTTGAGCCAAAAGCTAATCCAGGACTTCAGATTCCTGGAGTTGAAGGTGAAAATATACCAAAGAACATTCAGGTAAGTGAACACAACAAGCTGACTAATTGTCTTGAATTAATTTAAATTGACTTTTTTCTTTCTTTGGTTTTAGATTTTTGATTTGTAATGTAATAGATTTTCTTTGAATAAAATCATTTTCATTCTTTCACCAGAGAGCAGCTGCTGGTTTGGCTGCCCGGGAAGAGGGCTCCTGCCGTGGGGACTCTGGGGATGGTAGTGTAGAGTTGGAACAATCCCATTCAAACACGAGCACCTTAACTGAGCGGGAACCCAGTTCATCTAGTCTGTGTAGTGTTGATGAAGAGCATCTAACGGATATGGAAATAGTGCGCAAAGTTTTCTACTCCTCAAGGGAGAATGTGAATTTTATTATAGAGGTTTTTCGACAGGTAATTTTTAGTATATTTTATATAGTGTATTTTGTAGGTTTCAGCTAATACTATTAAACTTTTTAAAGGTTTCTCTGTATTTTTGTCTAAAAGTGAAGTCGGCCTCATCCTTGCAAGGTTCTGACTGCAGAAATGTCTCCATTATAAGTTGACTAAACTTTTAGCTGAACTTTGTTTTTTGATGATGCAACTATTATAATGGACATCCTTCTTATACATTGCAAAATGTTTGATTTCTGAGGATTTAAGTCTAATGAGAATGAAAGATGATTTGTGCATTTGATGCAGCCACAGTTTCTTCTGCTTAAAATACAGCCTGCGAAAGGAGTATCTTCTGCAAAGGTCAAATGCAGTTTTAAAAACTTACTCCCAACTGTGTGGACAACACGGTCAAAATAATGGAAGCTATTAACACTGTTTGAAACGTGATTGATCAGGACAATGGGAAGAGGAGGATGTAGAACAAACATTTCTACCATTGGGGTTTTTGAAACCTTGAACCGTAGTACCATCTGTAAATGCTAAGAAACTTTTAACATTTGTTTAGCAGTAGTAAAAATGGAATTTACTTCAGCAACATAGAAATTAGGTGCAGGAGCAGGCCATTCGGCCCTTCGAGCCTGCACGGCCATTCAATAAGATCATGGCTGATCATTCAACCTCAGTACCCCTTTCCTGCTTTCTCTCCATACCCCTTGATCCCTTTGGCCGTAAGGGCCATATCTAACTCCCTTTTGAATATATCTAACGAACTGGTCTCAACAACTTTCTGCAGTAGAGAATTCCACAGGTTAACCAGTCTCTGAGTGAAGAAGTTTCTCCTCATCTCGGTCCTAAATGGCTTACCCCTTATTCTTATACTGTAACCCCTGGTTCTGGAACTCCCTAGCACCGGGAACATTCTTCCTGCCTCTAACCTGTCCAATCCCGTCAGAATTTTACATGTTTCTATGAGATCCCCTCTCATTCTTCTAAACTCCAGTGGATACAAGCCCAGTTGATCCAGTCTCTCCTCATATGTCAATCCTGCCATCCCGGGAATCAATCTGGTGAACCTTCGCTGTGCTCCCTCAATAGCACGAATGTCCTTCCTCAGATTAGGAGACCAAAACTGAACACACTATTCCAGGTGTGACCTCACCAAGGCTCTGTACAACTGCAGTAAGACCTCCCTGCTCCTATACTCAAATCCTCTAGCTATGAAGGCCAACATACCATTTGCCGCCTTCACCGCCTGCTGTACCTGCATGCCAAATTTCAATAACTAATGTACCATGACACCCAGGTCTCGTTGCACCTCCCCTTTTCCTAATCTGACACCATTCAGATAATATTCTGTCTTCCTGTTTTTGCCATCAAAGTGGATAACCTCACATTTATCCACATTATACTGCATCTGCCATGCATTTGTCCACTCATCTAACCTGTCCAAGTCACCCTGCAGCCTCTTGGCATCCTCCTCACAGCTCAAACCGCCACCCAGCTTAGTGTCATCTGCAAACTTAGAGATATTACATTCAATTCCTTCATCTAAATCATTGATGTATATTGTAAATAGCTGTGGTCCCAGCACTGAATCGTGCGGCACCCCACTGGTCACTGCCTGCCATTCTGAAAAGGACCCGTTTATTCCGACTCTCTCTGCTTCCTGTCTGCCTACCAGTTCTCGATCCACGTCAATACATTACCCCCACTACCATGTGCTTTAATTTTGCACACCAATCTCTTGTGTGGAACCTTGTCAAAAGCCTTTAGATAGTCCAGATACACCACATCCACTGGTTCTCCCTTGTCCACTTACTAGTTACATCCTCAAAAAATTCTAGAAGATTTGTCAAACATGATTTCCCTTTCATAAATCCATGCTGACTTGGACCGATCCTGTCACTGCTTTCCAAATGCGCTGCTATTTCATTTTTAATAATTGATTCCAACATTTTCCCCACTACCGATGTCAGGCTAACAGTCTATAATTCCCTGTTTTCTTTCTCCCTCCTTTTTTAAAAAGTGGTGTTACGTTAGCTACCCTCCAGTCCATAGGAACTGATACAGAGTCAATAGAATGTTGGAAAATGATCACCAATGATCCACTATTTCTAGGGTCACTTCCTTAAGTACTCTGGGGATTTATCGGCCTTCAATCCCATCAATTTCCCTAACACAATTTCCTGACTAATAAGGATTTCCTTCAGCTTCTCCTTTTCGCTAGACCCTCGAACCCCTGGAAGTATTTCTGGAAGGTTATTTGTGTCTTCCTTAGTTAAGACAGAACCAAAGTATTTGTTCAATTGGTCTGCCATTTCTTTGTTCCCCATTATAAAATCACCTGATTCTGACTGCAAAGGACCTACGTTGGTCTTCACTAATCTTTTTCTCTTCACATATCTATAGAAGCTTTTGCAGTCAGTTTTTATGTTCCCTGCAAGCTTCCTCTCATACTTTATTTCCCCCCTCCTAATTAGACCCTTTGTCCTCCTCTGCTGAATTCTAAATTTCTCCCAGTCCTCAGGTTTGCTGCTTTTTCTGGCCAATTTATATGCCTCTTCCTTGGATTTAACACTATCCCTAATTTCCCTTGTTAGTCGTGGTTGAGCTACCTTCCCCTTTTTATTTTTACTCCAGACAGGGATGTACAATTGTTGAAGTTCATCCATATAATCTATAAATGTCTGCCATTGCCTCTACTGTCAACCCTTTAAGTATAATTTGCCAGTCTATTCTAGCCAATTCACGTCTCATACCATCGAAGTTACCTTTCCTTAAGTTCAGGACCCTAGTCTCTGAATTAACACTGTCACTTTCCATCTTAATAAAGAATTCTACCATATTATGGTCATTCTTCCCCAAGCAGCCTCGCACAACAAGATTGCTAATTAGTCCCCTCTCATTACACATCACCCAGTCTAGGATGGCCAGCTGTCTAGTTGGTTTCTCGACATATTGGTCTAGAAAGCCATCCCTAATACACTCCAGGAAATCCTCCTCTTCCGCATTGCTACCAGCTTGGTTAGCCCAATCTATATGTAGATTAAAGTTGCCCATTGATAACTGCTGTACCTTTATTGCACGCATTCCTAATTCCTTGTTTGATGCCATCCCCAACCTCACTACTACTTTTTGGTGGTCTGTACACAACTCCCACTAGTGTTTTCTGCCCTTTGGTATTCCTCAGCTCTACCCATACAGATTCCACATCATCTAAGCTAATGTGATTTCTTACTATTGTGTTAATTTCCTCTTTAACCAGCAGCGCTACCCCGCCTCCTTTTCCTTTCTGTCTATCCTTCCTGAATGTTGAATACCCTTGGATGTTGAGTTCCCAGCCTTAGTCACCCTGGAGCCATGTCTCCGTAATGCCAATTATATCATATTCGTTAATAGCTGCCTGCGCAGTTAATTCACCCACCTTATTACGAATACTCCTCGTATTGAGGCACAGAACCTTCAGGCTTGTCTTTTTAACACTCTTTGTCCCTTTTAGATTTTTGCTGTAATGTGGCCTTTTTGATTTTTGCCTTGGGTTTCTCTGACCTCCACTTTTACTATTCTGCTTTCTATCTTTTGCTTCTGCCCCCATTTTATTTCCCTCTGTCTCCCTGCATAGGTTCCCATCCCCCTGCCATATTAGTTTAACCCCTCCCCAACAGCACTAGCAAACACTCCCCCTAGGACATTGGTTCCGGTCCTGGCAAGGTGCAGACCGTCCGGTTTGTACTGGTCCCACCTCCCCCAGAACTGGTTCCAATGTCCCAGGAATTTGAATCCCTCCCTTCTGCACCACTCCTCAAGCCACGTATTCATCTGAGCTATCCTGCTATTTCTACTCTGACTAGCACGTGGCACTGGTAGCAATCCTGAGATTACTACCTTTTGAGGTCCTACTTTTTAATTTAACTCCTCGCTCCCTAAATTCAGCTTGTAGGACCTCATCCGGCTTTTTACCGATATCATTGTACCTATATGCACCACGACAACTGGCTGTTCACCCTCCCCCTCCAGAATGCCCTGCACCCGTTCCGAGAAATCCTTGACTCTTGCACCAGGGAGGTAACATACCATCCTGGAGTCTCGATTGCGACCGCAGAAAAGCCTATCTATCCCCCTTACAATAGAATCCCCTACCACTATAGGTCTCCCACTCTTTTTCCTGCCCTCCTGTGCAGCAGAGCCACCCATGGTGCCATGAACTTGGCTGCTGCTACCTTCCCCTAGTGAGCCATCTCCCCCAACAATATCCAAAGCGGTATATCTGTTTTGGAGGGAGATGACCGCAGGGGACTCCTGCACTGCCTTCCTACTCCTGCTCTGCCTGATGGTCACCCATCCCCTATCTGCCTTTGTAACCTTTACCTGCGGTGTGACCAACTCACTGGACGTGATATCCACGACATCCTCAGCATCACGCACGCTCCAGAGTGAATCCATCCGCAGCTCCAGTGCCGTCAAGCAGTCTAACAGGAGCTGCAGCTGGATACACTTCCTGTACACATAGTCGTCAGGGACACTGGAAGCGTCCCTAATTTCCCACGTGGCACAGGAGAAGCATGACACGGGTCTAGGCTCTCCTGCCTTGACTTAACCCTTAAAATAACCTAATTTGGCAACAATGCCAAAGGTTTCTTAGTGACAAGATAAGGAAAAAAGAAAAACTACTCACCAATCGACCAGCCAATCACTTACCCTTTTGGCTGTGATGTCACACTTCGTTTTCTTTTCCTCCCACGTCGGGGAGTCACCACAGGTGGGTAAAACAAGACAAAGCAACACCTTCCGCTCCCACTTGCCCGAACTCTCCCACTTACCAAACTCTTACCTTTGCACTTGTTACTATTTATGAAATTAATAAGAAAAAATATCTTTCTGTTACTCAGGCTTTTCTGCTGCCTATCTGTGAAGCTGCAGCCATGAGAAGAGTTGTTAAAGTTTACCAGGAGTGGATTCAACAAGAGGACAAACCTGTATTTATGAAAGAGGCTGAAGACTTGGGCTATTCCCCTTCAACAAGCGTCATAAATTTAGTCAGTGCTGGAGAGCATGGTGGTTCTTATCCATTGGAGAAAAAAGAACAGGTACTGCTTATTTGTATAAAACTAGAGGTCCATGCTGATACTAGCTTGAATTTTATAGTGTGTTTTAAACGGCAAAAATTAAAGATTCATGCCATGTCTTAATGTCTAATTGTCAATTTGCCTGGAGGGTAAATCTTTAATTTTACTGCAAATCTATTTGCTTGCTGCCCTTTGAATAAAGTTGGATGTATTTGTTTTGTGAGCCATTCTCGTGGCTCTAGAATAACAACCAATATAAAGAAAAAAAAAGAAAGACTTTTGAATTGTAATCACTGTTGTACTGTAGGAAGCGCAGTAGCCAATTTGCGTACAGCAAGCTCACACAAGTAACAATGTGATAATGACCAAATAATCTGTTTTTTAATGTTGTTGCTTGAGGGATAAATATTGGACAGGACACTGGGAATAACTCCCCTGCTCCTCTTCGAAATAGTGCAAAATAGTATAACATTAACAACAATATGAACAATTTTCATTACACTAGTTTATGGCTGATCTATGCAGATAATTATTCTCTTTTCACAGTGATGCTATACCAGGTTTTAGGACTTTGCAACACAAGTCAGCTATCATGGAACATTTCCAAAAAGGAAGCAGTGACTTTTCCTCAGAATAGATACCATTTTTACTTAGCTTCTGTAAAAAGAAAATGTTACGGGATATCCAGATTATAAAAAAGTTGAAGATGCATTAGGATTGAATCAGGAGAAGACTATTTGTATATATCTATATTGGAGTGATTAGGAATGATAGTTTAGTGTAATTATGTCCTGTTGCATATTTTTATTTTGTGTGTATATTTATGAGTCTGCATAGTACAGACTTCTGATTTTAAAAGTTTAATCATGTAAGAATCACCACTTTCATGGCTTAATATATGGTGTGGTATTGAGGCACACAAAATAGCAAGTTTTCAAATTTTAATTTGCAATTTGTGCTAAATTAAATAACTGGTGTCGTTAATACTGGTATTGTTTCATTTTCAAGAACATTTCTTTGTATTTTTTTCAAGTACAGAAGGTTACCTTTTTAAAAAAAACCTCTTAATCCTCTGTCATACATATATTAACTTGTTTCATAGATTTCTCAAGTATTTTTCTGATTTAAAATATTAGGATTTTTTGGAATGAGAAACACCATTGGGCTCAGTGACCTTCACTTTTTTGATTTCCACTCTTCCCGGCCTGATCACAATATTTCTCAATCCCTTGTGTTCCCAGAAGAACATTTAGTTGCTTCTTGAGCTCATTTATACCATTTGCTTAAACAACTTTCTGTGGTAACCTATTCCATAAATTAATTAATCTTTGTTTAAAGGAAACAACTTCTGCCCAACTTCCTGCATTAATCATAACTTGCTAATATTTGAAAGAGTTTAACATTTCAGGTCAAAGACCTTTCATCAGAACTAGGTGTTGTTGTTGGAGATAAACAGCTCTTGAGCGAATGCGGAGGCAGGAAAAGTTCTTTCAGTTCTGATGAAAGGTCATCGACCTGAAATGTTAAAGTTTCTCTCCACAGATGCTGCCTGACCACCTGAGTATTTCCATCCTTTTCAATTTTTATTTCCAGCATCCACAGTATTTTGCTTTTACTACTGTTTAACTTGTGTTCCCCACTTTTTGAATCATTTACCTTTTATAGTTAATAATTTGTCTGCATTAACTTAATTGATTTCCTTTTTTCAAAAAGATTAAGCCCACCTGACATGGATTTGTGATGGCCGCAATTATCATTATTGCCGCCTCTGTAACCTTTCAAGCTCAGCAACACGAGAATATTCTCCAAGCACACACTGGAAGCACTAAAGCAGCAAATTCAATCTAAAAGGGATGGGCTAGCTGAGACCATATTCTTTCCCTGTCCTCCGAGTTTTCATGTTTTCTTTTTTAAATCTCCTGATATGATTGAATGACTAGTACTACTGTTAACACTTCAGTTGAGGGTCTGACCTTGTACACCAGCAATATAATTTTTTATTTGTATTCTATAACTCTGCTAATACAATTCCAGACCTTGTCTGTCTTTTTCACTTCAGCTAAGCACTTGGCTAACAGTTTCCAAAATATTTGATGAGGACAGCGCAGTCCTTTGGGGGGCAAAAGACCTGACTAACTTAATCAATTTAAGACAGCAGTTGTTCATTTCAAAAACATTCCTTAGAATTAACAAATTTCACTGAATGTTTTTTTTTCTATGTTAATCTATAGGATAAAATGGCTAAAGCACCAGGTCATGTCAGGAATCTTAGCTGGACAAGAAATTCATCCTACCAGAATGCAATTAACAAAGTGCCTGAAATGGAGGAAGAAGAGAGGAATGTGTATGCAGGTGTTCAGGCATCACTGCAGGTGCACTTCAAGAGTATTTTGTTATTGAGTCAGTTGCACTAAAAGTCCTATTTCCTGAAGTTGATTACTATTGAAAGATTTGCATTGGCATTAGGAACTAGATGGGTGCTTCTAATTGTAATCTTTGATATGACATTAATTTTTTTTTCCAATTGTGCCTTGAATCTTAATAAATATGTTCTGTGTAGTCTATGTGCAATGCATAATTGACTAATTTTTTTTGTCTTTACATTTTATGATGTCCTGTTATATTATAGGTTTTTATAACCAACTCAGCAAATATATTGCTACTAGAACCTGCCAATGAAATTGGAACTCTCTTGGATGAGCATGTAGATATGTGTAAACGTGTTCTCAACATTTACAGATACATGGTTGTCCACACAACAATGAATAAGAAGACCTGGTATGATGAGAATTTTGTGCATGCATAGTGACCCTGTAAAAATGTGGTTCATTTATTGGTTTCAATTGAAAGCTTTATTTTGGGATGCAGTTTAAAAGTAATTTGAGACATGACCAATGTCACCCCAAATTTTTTTTTGTAGTGAGGGGGCTGTGAACTCCTTTTGAGCACGCCCATTTTGTCAATCGGCAACTTTTGCAACAACAACTTTTACAACAACAGCAACCACTTAAAAGCATACATACAGTAATGCCACCCCACTGTCTCAAATCATGAGACAATCAGACACATTTTTATACAGCTCTAGAAATGAACTCAGTGCTTTATTTATACTTTTATGGCTTTTTTTAACCTGCATTACTACTTTTAATGATTTGAGAAGCTATACCCCTAGATCCCTTTGCACCTCTACCCCATTTAGATTCTTCTTTACCGAGGAGTAGGTAGCCTCCTTATTCCTCCTACCAAAATGCACCACCTCACTTAATTTGTCATTACATGCCCATTCTGCAAGTTTGTTTATAGTAGAATTAATTAAAGGCTTTTAGTTCGTCGTACAAACTCACTCCACCCGTTTCTCCGGCCCTCCCCCAGTCTCTCTGGCCCTTCCCTCCCCAGTCTCTACCGCTTGCCTGCCCCCCTCCCCCCCCCCCCCCCCCCCCACAGTCTCTCCGGCCCTCCACTGCCCCTCGCCAGGCCCCCATCTTCTGCCCCCTCTACCCCCTCGTCCTCTCTCTTTCCCTCCCCCCCTCCCGTCTTCTCCCCCCGTTCTTCCCATCCCCTCTTTTCTCTCTGTCTCTCCCCCTCACGCAGTTTGCATTCAGTACCATGGGGCTCTGGGTTAGGCCGTTGCGGCGGCTAGCACGAAGGCGCTGAATTGTGTCTCGAGCAGGCACTGAAATCCGCTCCTGGAGCCGAAAGAACGGGGCTATGGGACGTGATTGAAAAGAGCGCCTGCACTCTGGAGACCGCGCTGGCAACACCTAGTGCACGGCAGCCTCGAGGAAATTGTACGGCCCGCAGCTTGGGGGGGCGGGGCAGGGGGAACAGTGGAAATTACATATGGTAAATGTAGCAGGTGGCTGGACCTATGATCCCATAGTTTCCTACCACTGGAGGTTTTCCTCACCTCATGTCTGGGTTTGTTGTAGACTAATTGATAGATTGATTTCCATGATTAGTCAAGATGTGGTACAACTGAAGAGGAATGAGATTTGATGGTATTGTACTACTATTTGATACCAAGTTGAATCCACGTGAGACATAAATTTTGCATATAAATTGTATCATAGGGCATAGTAACTTAGTTCATTTTTTTTAGTTAAATCTTGCACCTATAGTTCAAGAATCTGAAAACCTGCTTGGAGGTGAAATTTGAATCTTGGGTGTCATAATGCAAAATATCTATGACTTATTACATTTCTACTTTTTCTTGCAGGGAGCAGTTGTTGTTGATTATGTTGAGAATTACAGAATCTGTTATGAAGCGACCTCTGCAAGCACCACCACTATCTCAAGGAAGGAAAAATTCTGTGTTAGCAGGAAGGCTTGCTACACCACTCTTTCGGGTAAAGCGTGTATCTGGATCAATTTTCTTTTTTGAAGTATACTGTTTAATAACTGGTATTTAATATTTTGTGCACATTTGGGTTGAAATAAAGAATCCTATTTTGCTTCGTTGAGATAGCTGAATTGGTAAATAGAAGGATTAATTCTATAATTGGAGAGGCATTCTCTTTCTCCAACACTGGATAAGGATCAGGTTTGCTTGTATGTTTAGACACTCAAGGCATTTGAAAGTATTAATCTGAGTCCATACCCTAGGACTTGCAGAGCTTTGTGGGATAATTCAACACTGGCGGGACGTAAAACTGGCTGTAGTGGATCAAGGAATGGAAAATTGGGTGGGGTGTATAACGGGTAGCCAATCATCCACTGCCACTTTTCTCATCCCTGCCAAAGTTGAATATTACCTCCGATATTTGAGAATTTCTGCAACATTTTCTCTCCAGAATATTTGGATTTTGGAGGACAACCACATCTTGAAGAATAGGTTAAATATTCTAAGTTGCATCGATGACATGGCTGCTTCTGTAGAGCCCATACAGAATAGAATGCATTGAGTCACTTGGTAAATATTGTAAATTGTGCCAGGGTAAGAGGCTGATTTGGACATTTAAAATAGGTTTGAAATGCAAATAAAAAAGACTTTTAATAGGATTAGAGTTTATACCATTCTTGGTTGAGCCTGACTTGAGATTTCTATCAATTGCTCCAAATTATGCCCCCCTCTTACTCAAGTAATGTTGTATTCACATCACTTTAATTTGTGTTGTCTAATAGCATATGAATGTGCTTGTTATGAATGTGCTTGTACTGTTTCACAAGGTGCTAGCAGGAAAAAAGGGTAAAAAAAACAAATTTAAAGGCACTTTGTCTAAATGCACATAGCATTTGTAACAAAATAGATGAGTTAATGGCACAAATTGAGACAAATGGGTATGATCTGATAGACATTACAGAGACGTGGTTGCAAAGTGACCAGGACTGGGAATTAAATATCATGAGTTATTTGACAATCTGGAAGGACAGACAGAAAGAAAAAGGAGATGGGGTAGCTCTATTGATAAAAGGTGGAATCACTGCAATAGTGAGAAACAATATTGGCTCAAATGATCAGGATGTTGAAACAGTTTGGGTGGAGATAAGGAATAGTGAGGGGAAAAAAATCACTGGTGGGCATAATCTATAGGATCTCTAACAGTAGCAACTCTGGTCGGAGCATAAACCAGGAAATAGTGGGGGCTTGTAAAAAGGGAACAGTAATAATCATGGGTGATTTTAACCTCCATATTGATTGGACAAATCAACTTGGTCAGGGTAGCCTTGAAGAGTTCATAGAGTGCATAAGGGACGGGTTCCTTGAGCAGTATGTAACAGAACTAACCAGGGGGCAGGCTATCTTAGATCTGGTCCTGTGTAATGAGACAGGATTAATAAACAATCTCCTAGTAAAGGATCCCCTTGGAATGAGTGATCATAGCATGGTTGAATTTCAAATTCAGATGGAGGGTGAGAAAGTTGGATCTCTAACCAGCGTACTAAGCTTAAATAAAGGAGACTATGAAGGTATGAGGGCACAGTTGGCTAAAGTGGATTGGGAAAGTAGATTCAAGTGTAGGACGGTTGATGAACAGTGGTGTACATTTAAGGAGATATTTCACAACTCTCAAGAAAACTATATTCCACTGAGGAGGAAAGGGTGTCAGAGAAAAGATAGCCATCCGTGGCTAAAGAAATAAAGGACGGTGTCCAATTAAAAACAAGGGCATACAGTGTGGCCAAAACTAGTGAGAGGACAGAAGATTTGGAAGCTTTTAAAAGCCAGCAAAGGGTGACTAAAAAAATGATTTAGAAAGGGAAGATAAACTATGAAAGTAAACTATCACATAATATAAAAACAGACAGCAAGAATTTCTATAGGTACATAAAAAGGAAAAGTAAATGTTAGTCCCGTAGAGGACGAGACCAGGGAATTAGTAATGGGGAACATGGAGATGGCAGAAACTCTGAACAAATATTTTGTATCACTCTTTATGGTAGAGGACACTAACAATATCCCAACAGTGGATAGTCAAGGGGCTATAAGCAGGGGAGGAACTTAACACAATCACAATCATTAAGGAGGTGGTACTCAGTAAGATAATGGGACTAAAGGCAGATAAATCCCCTGGACCTGATGGCTTGCATCCTAGGGTCTTAAGAGTAGTAGCGGCAGGGATTGTGGATGCATTGGTTGTAATTTACCAAAATTCCCTGGATTCTGGGGAGGTCCCAGCAGATTGGAAAACTGCAAATGTAACGCCTGTATTTAAAAAAAGGAGGCAGATAAAAAGCAGGAAACTACAGACCAGTTAGTCTAACATCTGTGGTTGGGAAAATGTTGGGAGTCCATTATTAAAGAAGCAGTAGCAGGACATTTGGAAAAGTAAAATTCAGTCAGGCCGAATCAGCATGGATTTATGAAGGGGAAGTCATGTTTGACAAATTTGCTGGAATTCTTTGAGGATGTAACGAAAGGGTGGATAAAGGGGAACCAGTGGATGTGGTGCATTTGACAAGGTGCCACATAAAAGGTTACTGCACAAGATAAAAGTTCATGGGATTGGGGGTAATATATTAGCATGGATAGAGGATTGGCTAACTAACAGAAAACAGAGAGTTGGGATAAATGATTCATTCTCGGGTTGGCAATCAGTAACTAGTGGGGTGCCACAGGGATCAGTGCTGGGACCCCAACTATTTACAATCTATATTAACGACTTGGAAGAAGGGACCGAGGGTAAAGTTTGCTGACGATACAAAGATGGGAGGAAAAGCAATATGTGAGGAGGGCACAAAAAATCTGCAAAAGGACATAGGCTAATTGAGTGGGCAAAAATTTGGCAGATGGAGTACAATGTTGGAAAGTGTGAGGTCATGCACTTTGGCAGAAAAAAATCAAAGAGCAAGTTATTATTTAAATGGAGAAAGATTGCAAAGTGCTGCAGTACAGTGGGACCTGGGGGTACTTGTGCATGAAACACAAAAGGTTAGTATGCAGGTACAGCAAGTGATCAGGAAGGCCAATGGTATCTTGGCCTTTATTGCAAAGGGGATGGAGTATAAAAGCAGAGAAGTCTTGCTACAGTTATACAGGGTATTGGTGAGGCCACACCTGGAATACTGCGTGCAGTTTTGGTTTCTATATTTACGAAAGGATATACTTGCTTTGGAGGCAGTTCAGAGAAGGTTCACGAGGTTGATTCCGGAGATCAGAGGGTTGACTTATGAAGAATGGTTGAACAGATTGGGCCTCTACTCATTGGAATTCAGAAGAATGAGAGGTGATCTTATCGAAATGTATAAGATTATGAGGGGGCTTGACAAGGTGGATGCAGAGAGGATGTTTCCACAGATAGGGGAGACTAGAACTAGAGGGCATAATCTTAGAATAAGGGGCCGCCCATTTAAATCTGAGATGAGGAGAAATTTCTTCTCAGAGGGTTCTAAATCTGGAATTTGCTGCCTCAGAGAGCTGTGGAAGCTGGGACATTGAATAAATTTAAGACAGAAATAGACAGTTTCTTCAACGATAAGGGAATAAGGGATTAGGGGGAGCGGGCAGGGAAGTGGACCTGAGTCCCTGTTCGGATCAACCACGATCGTGTTAAATGGCTCGAGGGGCCATATGGCCTACTCCTGCTCCTATTTCTTATGTTCTTATAAAAATTGTGGTTCATAATGCATATGAACTTGTTACTCTTTCCTACTACATTTTATTCTGTGTACAACAACTTTATATTTATGTAGTGCTCATCATATAAAACATCATTTCGAGGCACTTTAAGGACATAAGAAATCGGAGCAGGATTAGGCCATAAGGCCCCTCGAGCCTATTCCACTATTCAATAAGATCATGGTCGATCTTCTACCTCAACACTACTTTCCCACCCTAACCCCATATTCCCTAAATTCCCTCCATGTCCAAAAATTATTCGCTTAGTGTACAAGTGTATAAAGATATTGAACAGGAAGTAAAGGGATTTTTGAGAGGGAGGTAGAAGGACTGAATACACGATTAGAGATAACTTTTTAGTAACCTTTTAAAGCCAGAATGAATGAAACTGATTTGCATCAATACTTTTGGAAGAGTTTCAAAGGATAAAGACAACTTTTTCCCCTATAAGAGATTATCTGCCGTTTCACAGGGAAAGATGCTTCAAAATAAAAGAAAATTAAGCTTATTCTGTGGAAACAAATGAAGCTTTTGAATCCTAAAGCATTCAGAAATTAAGTATGAGTAGTAAATGTTGAAATCAGTCATTACGAAAATTGGGAAGGAAAAAGTATGTCTCTGTCTCTTTTTCCTCTTTTTTTCTCTTCCCTGCTTTATCTTTTTATCCTCTTATTTTTCTCTCCTTTTTATTCTATCTTTAGAATGAGAACAGGAAATTCACTTCCTATTAACTGAATATTGAAAACAACTTGTAATAGTGTAATAGGTTTCACTGCAACAAATCTTTATTTTTGTCTGTTCTGTCCTATTCATTTCATATTTTCCTGTTTCTGCATGCTATTTTCCTGAGACAGTGGCAAATAGATAAACTGTTCCACAGAACTCTTAATTTTACTTTTAGCCCAGTTAAGAGTGTTGCGGTAACGTGTCTGCCTGATTATTTTTAGTCGCTTCCCATAGAAAAATCATTGAGTTTGACCACTTGTGCTTTATAACACACCATGCTGTGGTACTTAATATTTTTTTTAGAGTAAAGCTAAATAACTATGAAACATTCCACCAAATAATAAACAAAGATAACATTTTTAATATACATCTATATTTTTACTTGTATGTTTTATCCAAAAGTTATTAACATGGAAATTAAGTGTTCTGAACACAGGTTGGGAATTTGTTGAGCACAGGGCAAATTGAGTATGTTGGGTGTAATATTAACTCTCTTAAAAAGGAAGTGCCAAATATCTGCAAAAACTAGTAGACAGTTGGGATCTGCTGTAATTTGCTAATTTTCTGTAATTTTTTATCTTTTTTGTTTAGACACTAATAGTAGCCTGGATCAAAGCAAACTTGGATGTGTACGTTTCCCGAGAGCTGTGGGATGAATTGTTGGTGGTGTTGTCATCACTTACATGCTGGGAAGAACTAATTACTGAATGGGCAATGACGATGGAAACCTTGACCAAAGTGCTGGCCCGGCACTTGTACAACCTTGACTTGCATGACCTTCCTTTAGATAAATTAAGTGAACAAAAACAGAAGAAGCACAAAGGAAAAGGTATAGTTAACTATCAAATATAGTTTGAATGTGACTTGAGAAACAAATACTTATGTCAATCATTTATTTTCTCCTCTAAATTTATTTTAGTGTTGTGGTTTTAAGTATGTGGTTTAATGAAACCAGTGAAAACTTTGCATGATTCTGAAAAAATTAGTAATGCAGAATCTTTCTTGCGACCTATCCACGAAGTGTTTGTCCTAGATCTGCGACTGAGAATATATTTTTTGGCTAGGTCTCCTGGAGTCCAGTTAGCTTTGCAATGAGTTTTAGGCTCTTTGCATAGTCACACAAGGAAAGTACTTAAAACAAAATTATTTCTTTAAAAGATTTGGCTCCATAATCCAGTTTCACGAGAGTTGCATATAAACATGAAAATAACAATTTATGTTAAAGAAAAATATGCCAGCTGGTGATAGATAGCTGATGGTCATTTTTGGGAATACCATGGTTCATTGTTTATCCTCTTTAACCAATTATTGCCAATAAAATCAGTTATGATGGCCTCAAATGTATCTATGCAACCTCCCACAGATCTGTTTAATTTCCTAAAACACTAGTGCTCTAAATGATGCTACATATATTGTAAAATTAAAATTTGCCATTTTTTAATGTGTCCTAATTTTTCTCTCTCAAGCTGGAGAAGCAATCTCCTCTAGCCTGGCCTTCCTCCACCTATCCAGTCTGTGGAATAGTTGGCATGATGGACACGAGTGTCTTGTCACTGTGCCCAATCTGGGAAGTGGGGTAATACAGTTTTTTAAAAAAATACACAGCTGCTTTCTGCTGAACCTGCCTACAATCATCTTGGTGGAGTAACATCAAGTGTTACTTTGACATTAAAATTTTGTCTAGACCTTTTCTTCTATTTACTACATTGTCGTTTTACTGATTCTGCTATAACCCATGTGAAATTGAGGAATACAGATCCAGTAGAAGTAGATCTTGTTTTACACGATCCTGTAGGTAAAAATGTTAAATGCAATAACACATTTTTGCATCCTCCACAAACTATGGGCTAGAAATTCGACAGGTTTGCGACCATTTTTCCGCCAGGGCGAAGCGATATATATTTTTTAGGGCGCTAAACGAGTCGTACAACATTTTGCGCCCGGGCAGAAATTTCGGCAGTGGTTTTGCGCTGGTGCTAAAAGTTATCGCCTGTTCATTTTTTTTAAAGCATTTTTATGACTTCAATCGGCATGCAATGCTCCGCTATCGCTCCAGGTGGTAAATTTGGCGATATCGCCCGTTTTATCACCCGCCTGGAAAAAGCATTCGGACCTAGGGCACACCTGGCGCTGACGGCGCCATCTTGAAAACTGAGCAGGAGTTCAATGCATAAAAGGATTTGGAGAAGGAAGGCTACGTTTTACACCGTGAAGTTTTATAATTAATTTTAAAGGATATTTAGGGACATTTAAAAAAAAAATGGGAGCTATACTATGGCAGCCATTATTCCTGGCTGCTTTTAGTATGCAGCGTCGAGCTGGAAGAAGGCTTATTGATGAACATTTTGAGCGTAATTGAAGAGCTTGTGGACTTATGGGGAGGAGGCCTTACCCGACCCCCACGAGTTTACAGGGAACAGCCTGCAGCTCTCCGAGGAACAGTGACTGCGCTTCCGGAAAGAGGTGGTCATGTGCCAGCTCATAAAGGCAGACCTACAGCCTACCAGCGGCAACAGGACTGCACTGCCCGTCGAGGTGAAGGCGACTGCAGCACTTGCCTTCTATGCCTCCGGCTCCTTTCAGGCATCAACAAGTGACATATGCTCCATCTCGCAGTACACTACACATCGCTGCATTCGCCAGGTGACGAATGCACCATACGCACACAGGATGGTCTTTATAAAGTTCCCAATGACCAAGGAAGCACAAAATGAGAGGGCTATAGGTTTTGGACGAATTGCTGGCTTCCTCAAGGTTCAGGCTTCCATTGACTGTATGCACATCGCCCTGCGAGCACCTTTACTCAATCCAGAGGTTTACCGAAACCGAAAGGAATTTCACTCCCCGAACGTACAGATTGTCTGCGACCCTACTCGGAGCATCATGGCAGTAAATGCCCAATATCCAGGGAGCATCCATGATGCTTTCATCTTGTGTGAGAGCAGTGTCTCATGCCTATTCGAGCGTTAGCTGCAGTTCCAGAGCTGGATGCTGGGGGACAAAGGTTACTGCCTCGCCACCTGGCTCATGACCCCCCTACCTACGGAACCCTCAGACAGAAGCTGAGCATCGCTATAATGACAGCCACACGCAATATCGTCGAAAAGACAATTGGAGTGCTCAAGCAGCACTTCTGATGCCTGGACCACTCTGGAGGCTGCCTGCATTACTCTCCTCAGCAGGTCTCCGAGTTCATTGTGGTGTGGTGCATGCTACACAACTTAGCCATCATGAGGGAACAGGTTTTGCCAATGGGGGACTGCAGGACCACTTCGGGGGAGAGGGGACAGCGGGGAGGTGGTGGACGAGGACGAGGAGCCTGGCTATGAACCCATGCCAGCACCATCACAGGGGAGGCCTCGTGGAGCTTTCGCCACTGCAAAAGTCTTGCATCAGCAGCTCATAATTCAATGCATTGCTTGAAGAGCGAACGGCATGTTTGACCGTTGCCTGGCCACTCTATCCCATCATGTTGACTATTCCCCCTCTTAATCTGCAAATGAGACACTCCACAGGAATGGTTATGATGAACAAAATAACTTGAATAAGATGTATTAAACATTGTAACTTGAATAAGATGAATTAAACATTGTAACTTGAATAACATTTATTAAACATTGTAACTTGAATAACATTTATTTAACATTTCAAAACTGGAATAAAATTTATTAAACATTATTGTGAACTTTTATAACTTAACAGAATTGGGAAACTTTTAAAACTTTTTCTAAAAAAGCAACAACAACCCCTGCACCATATATCTTTTATCTTTCGCCCCTTCTCTCTTCCTTTCCTCCCCCCCGCCCCTTCATCCTGACCCCCCTTCCTCGCATCATGACCCTACCCAAGTTGGCACCAAGAGTTCGCGCAGCATGGCGGCCAGAGTTCTGCTGTATTGGGGGGAGAGACAATGGAGCTCGGAGTATGGAAGGCCCAGCTTCTGAATGACGAGCCTCTTGCTCGGCCTCACCACTCTCACAGGTGTTGTCGGTCTGGGTGTGACACCGCGGGATGTAGTGTCAAAGATCGAGACCCATCAATTGCGCGTGGGCGCTGACAGCCTCGGTGGTTTTGCGCCTCGCACCGACGATCTGCAACATGCCCTCCCTCATGTTTGCGGATAGTGCCGCAATGCTTGCGGGAATCCTACCCAGTACCTCCAGGAGCTGTCCAGGTGTATGTCTGCCTGTCTGTCAGCAGACTGGCTTAGCCAACTCGGTCTCCGGAGAGACAGCATACAAGATTCAACCCCATTGATGCATTGCTGTACACCACTTATACCCGGGGCCACGGGTGGCTCAAAGCCCGAGAATGTTTCTTCCTCGGTCGAGCTAGTGGCCACAGCAAAAAGAAGTGTCAAGTGCATCTGCCCCCCCACACCCACCCCGGAATAGGTTGATCACTTTGCTCCTCTCGTGGAGGTTCCTCGGCGTCGCCCTCGTCCCCCTCCTCCACCCTCACATGACGGACTGAGGTGGAGGCTTCCACAAGAACACAAGAATTAGGAACAGGAGTAGGCCATCTAGCCCCTCGAGCCTGCTCCGCCATTCAATAAGATCATGGCTGATCTGGCCGTGGACTCAGCTCCACTTACCCGCCCGCTCCCCATAACCCTTAATTCCCTTATTGCTTAAAAATCTATCTATCTGTGACTTGAATACATTCAATGAGCTAGCCTCAACTGCTTCCTTGGGCAGAGAATTCCACAAATTCACAACCCTCTGGGAGAAGAAATTCCTTCTCAACTCGGTTTTAAATTGGCTCCCACATATTTTGAGGCTGTGTCCCCTAGTTCTAGTCTCCCCGACCAGTGGAAACAACCTCTCCGCCTCTATCTTGTCTATCCCTTTCATTATTTTAAATGTTTCTATAAGATCACCCCTCATCCTTCTGAACTCCAACGAGTAAAGACCCAGTCTATCATCATAAGGTAACCCCCTCATCTCCGGGATCAACCTCGTGAATCGTTTCTGTACCCCCTCCAAAGCCAGTATATTCTTCCTTAAGTAAGGTGACCATAACTGCACGCAGTACTCCAGCTGCGGCCTTACCAATACCCTGTACAGTTGCAGCAGGACCTCCCTGCTTTTGTACTCCATCCCTCTCGCAATGAAATAACAACTACATTGGCCAGGAATCGAACCCAGGTTTCCCGCATGGCAGGCGAGAATTCTACCCCTGAACCACCAATGCTCACCATTCGAGGATGTGGCGCATGCGACTCCTCATCTGGAAATAGAAATCAACAGACGAGTGGCTAGCAGCAGGGGAGGGGGCAGGGTGACCTGAGTACGGTCACATAGCACAGGCTCATTTGAAAGACTGCCGCTACTGCATTATATGTAGTCGAGAGACACTGCATCACATTGCCCGATCCTTAGTCCACAAACACGACATCACATTGCTCGAACCCCAGTCCATAGGCACTACATCACATTGCCCCAACCCAGCTCGATAATTTTGCAGGACTTGCCCTCAGTTTTGAACGGGGGCTCAGCACCCCCACAGGTAGTTGACCTCCCTGAGGCACCGATCAGACCAGCCACTCTTTCCTCCAAGTCTGTTGGAGGCATTGTTCTGGGTGAGCCGCCGCCTGCCCGTCTCTGCTCCCAGCAGTTGTGGGACATCTTTCCCTGCAAAGATAACAATGGGAATAGTTATCAGAGGGCCCTCTGCTCTTGTGGCACACACAGATAGCCATACTGTGTGCATTTAATACAGTCCTCTGTTTAATGGCCCTGGAAGTTGCATGTGGTTCATGAGGAAGACATCATAGAAAATAGGAGCAGTGGTAGGCCATTTGGCCCTTCGAGCCTGCACCACCATTCAATATGATCATGGCTGATCCTCTTTCTCAACACCTTACCCCTTGATGCCTTTTGTGTCTAGAAATCTATCTATCTCCTTCTTAAATATATTCAGTGACTTCGCCTCCACAGCCTTCTGTGGCAGAGAATTCCACAGGTTCACCACCCTCTGGGTGAAGAAATTTCTCCTCATCTCAGTGCTAAATTTCCTACCTTGTATCCTGAGAATGTGACCCCTTGTTCTCGACTTCCCAGTCAGGGGAAACAGCCTCCCTGCATCTAGTCTGTCCAGCCCCGTCAGAATTTTATACGTTTTAATGAGATCCTCTCTCATTCTTCTAAACTCTAGTGAATACAGGCCAATCTCTCATATGACAGTCCTGCCATCCCAGGAATCAGTCTGGTGAAGCTTCGTTGCACTCCCTCTATGGCAAGTATATCCTTTCTTAGGTAAGGAGACCAAAACTGCACACAATACTCCAGGTGTGGTCTCACCAAGGCCCTGTATAACTGTAGTAAGACATCCTTGCTCCTGTACTCAAATCCTCTTGGCATGAAGGCCAACATACCATTTGCCTTCTTAACTGCTTGCTGCACCTGCATGTTTCCTTTCAATGACTGGTGAACAAGGACACCCAGGTCCCTTTGTACATCGACATTTCCCAAGCTATCATCATTTAAGTAATACTTTGTCTTTATGTTTTTCCTACCAAAGTGGATAACTTCACATTTATCCACGTTATACTGCATCTGTCATGTGTTTGCCCACTCACTCAACATATCTAAATCGCCTTGCAGCGTCTTTGCATCCTTCTCAACTCACAATCCCACCTAGTTTTGTGTCATCAGCAAACTTGGAAATATTACATTTGGTTCCCTCATCCAAATCATTTTTTTATATATATATATTATATATATATACATACACATACATATATTGTGAATAGCTGGGGCCCAAGTACTGATCCCTGTGGTACCCCACTAGTCACTGCCCGCCACCCCGAAAAAGACCTGTTTATTCCTATTCTCTGTTTCCTATCAGTTAACCAATTTTCAATCCATGCCAGTATATTACCCCCAATCCTATGTGCTTTAATTTTGCACACTAACCTCTTATGTGGGACTTTATCAAAGGCCTTCTGAAAATCCAAATAAAGTACTCCCTTATCTACTCTACTCTACTCTACTAACAGTTACATCCTCAAAAATCTCCAATAGGTTTGTCAAACATGATTTTCCTTTCAAAATCCATGTTGACTTTGTCTAATCCCATTGATGTTTTCTAAGTGTCCCGTTATCACATCCTTTATAATAGACTCTCGCATTTTCCCTACTACTGATGTTAGGCTAACCGGTCTGTAGTTCCCTGTTTTTTCTCTCTCCCTCCTTTTTTAAATAGTGGTATTACATTTGCCACCCTCCAATCTGCAGGAACTGTTCCATAATCTATAGAATTTTGGAAGATGACAACCAATGCATCCATCATCCCCCACTAGTTTCATGGCTACCTCTTT
Source organism: Pristiophorus japonicus (assembly GCF_044704955.1). NCBI lineage: Eukaryota > Metazoa > Chordata > Chondrichthyes > Pristiophoridae > Pristiophorus > Pristiophorus japonicus. The sequence continues at coordinate 218,781,375 of NC_091980.1, forward strand.
TAGTACTCTGGGATGTAGATTATCAAGCCCTGGGGATTTATCGGCCCTCAGTCCCATTAGTTTCTCCAGCACTATTTTCTTACTAATAATCATTTCCTTTAATTCCTCTTGCTCACCAGACCCTTGGTTCCCTCGCATTTCTGGGATGTTATTTGTGTCCTCTTCCGTGAAGACAGAACCGAAGTATTTATTTAATTGTTCTGCCATTTCCTTGTTCCCCATTATAAATTCTCCTATTTTTGACTGTAAAAGACCTACATTTGCCTTTACTAATCTTTTTCTTTTTACGTACTTGTAGAAACTTTTACAGTTGGTTTTTATGTTCCTTGCAAGTTTACTCCCATACTCTTATTTTTCCCCTCTTAATCAATCTCTTGGTCCTTTTTTGCTGAATTCTAAACTGCTCCCAATCCTCAGGGTTGCAACTTTTTCTGGCAACTTTGTATGACTCCTCTTTGGATCTAATACTATCCTTAATTTCTTTTGTTAGCCATGGTTGGGCCACTTTTCTTTTTGTGTTTTTGCGCCAGAAAGAATGTATAACTGTTGCAATTCATGCATTCGTTCCTTAAATGTTAGCCATTGCCTATCCACCGTCATGCCTTTTAATGAATCTTCCCAATCTATCGTAGCAAATTCATTGTTCGTACCTTCGTAATTTCCTTTGTTTAGATTTAGGATCCTAGCTTCGGATTGAACTACTTCACTTTCCATCTTAATAAAGAATTCAGTCATGTTATGGTCACTCTTCCCTAAAGGACTTCGCACAACAAGACTATTAATTAACCCCTTCTCATTGCACGCTACCCAATCTAGGATAGCCTGTTCCCTAGTAGGCCCCTCAATGTACTGGTCTAAAAAACCATCTCGTACACATTCCAGGAATTCATCCTCCACAGTATTATTACTAATTTGGTTTGGCCAGTCTATATGTAGATTAAAGTCACCTACGATTACCGTAGTACCCTTGTTACATGCATCTCTAATTTCCTGTTTGATACCATACCATACCCTACATTACCACTACTGTTTGGAGGCCTATAGACAACTCCCACCAATGTTTTCTGCCCCTTAGCTCCACCCAGACTGATTCTACATCTTGATTTTCTGAGCCAGTTTCCTTTCTCTCTATTGCTCTGATTTCATCCTTTACTAATAATGCCACACCACCCCTTTTGCCTTTTTTCGAAGTGCAGAAACATCTTTTACGATCTCAGAAAGCAGTCTTAATAATGTGTAATGATCATTCATGGCAAAAAGGTGCAATACTAAGCCTACCTATACCAACATGTATTAGATTTATGATTTAAGTAATGAAGGAGTGCATCAATAAAAATGCTACTTTGATGATCCTGCAATGTTCATTGAACCTCTTGTGGCACTGGGTGTGGGGTCCTTCTGATGTCGTCCACGAAAGACACCTCCTCCGAAATGCTGGACCAAAGGCACCTAAAAACCGCTGAGAGGGGTTTACTTGTACCTCTCCTATACAAATCCCCCCCCCCCATCTCCTCTCCACAGCTGTGATAAGGCCCTTGTTCGCTGCATTACTGAATTTTTTTCGCTCTCTGCCTGCTCCCATCTGCTTCTTCCATCGTGCCTGCTATCTGAAAAGGGCTGATTCAGCCCTGGGTGTACTGCGCATGCGCAGGTGCTCCCTGACAGCTGGCCAGAAGCGCAGGAAGAAGAAAAAAATGGCAACAAAAAAATCAGTGGAAAGAAATAGTGCATGCGCAAATTTCGGCTCTGGCGCACACATTCAGTTGTGCAACGCCGGATTTATTACTATCGCTGGTCACCGTTTGGCGAATTTTGCTAGGTCCGGAGCGTTAACAGTACCCCTGCGGTAAAAAAAATCCGCCGCAATTATCGCCCAAAAACGGCCAAAATCGCGAAAACACGAATTTCTAGCCCTATAGTGTAAATGGATTGATTCTCATGAAGCAGTGCTTAGCATGCACATAATTATTGTGATGTAGGTAGGCAGCCTCACACATGGCCTATTTCTCCTGCAACCTTTAAAGGACCAAGACCCGAGTTACAGTTGGGACAGTGTGCTGCTAACTTTACAAAAGGCTTTGGGCTGTTGCATTTTATACAGCATTTATTCACAATCACACATTTGATATATAAAATTGTTATGTTCTGGCAAATACTCAATTGACTATTAAGCTGCATCTCTAAAAAGGGACTAAACCTTGGATCCTGTATTTCAGGATAAAATTGAGAAACAAAAAGTCAATTGAAAGACTGATCACACTTGTCGAGAGTCTTTGACCTCAGCATATCTGACCACTCCCAATTGGACATTTCTGATCTTTCATTTGCAGTGGTGTTTAGGGTGCAAACATAAAATTTACAAAGGTTGCATATGTGATCATATGTATTTATTCTAGGGTAACATGCATTGTGGTCATGAACTACCTCCTCAGGCCTGCCATTAAATCTCTAACGTTTGAATGGAATCTAGGCATATATGGTACTCTCTGCAAAAGGTGGTCAGATTTCTGCAGCAGACTGTAGAAGAATGGCAGAGCACTGTAAACAGTTTGACTCCGTTAACAAATGTATGGATACTCTTAAACATAGACATTGTGTTTCCTGCGTTATAGAGGGGTCCACTTGGACCTTTCCCATCAACTCACAGGCAACTTAAAAAGGACTTTATTGAGGTACTGCTTAAGGAGGCTTTGCTGGACCAAAGTTCCAAATTTGAAGAGATTTTCAATGTACAATTTACCCAAAGCCTTAATGTGTTACCTACAGGAGCATCAGAATGCTTCCTCCAGATCCCATACTACAAACAGCAACTTTCATGGGGCATTTTGCACTCTGTTCCCAGTGGGCTATATTTATAGGTATCTGAGTTGACTTTTATAAAGACTTGCATTTATATATTGCCTTTAATCTCTTCAGGATGTTCCAAAGTTTCTCACAGCCAATGAACTATTTTTTGAATTTCAGTCACTGTTGTTTTGTAGGCACACAATTTAGCAAATTTGCACACAGCTAGGTCCCACAAACAGCAATGAGATGAATGACCAGCTAAGCTGTTTTGATGGTGTTAGTTTAGGAATTAATGTTGGTCAGGACGCGAACATTTTTTTTGTAAAAAAAAAAAAATCCCAAGGCGCACTTAATGAAAGATGGCACTTCAGACAATGGAACACTGCCTACTACGGTACTGCATGAAAGTATCAGTCAAGTGTATGTACTCAATATCTGGAGTGAGCGTTAAACCCATAATCTTCTGGCCCAAAGGTGATAGTGATCGCACTTGACATAATGGTAGCTATGCAGTGAGAGATTTGATGGTTTCAATTTAGCTTCAGGTCAAAATTAGCTGACACAATAGCATAGATCCTCAGGGTTTTATAGGAAGCAGGAGACATCATGCAGCGTCCTTGTCCACAATGTTGTGACCTCTCATCTCGTGTAAGTTGAGCTTGAACCAAAGTAGGCTCCAATATTACAGTATGTAAATGTATATAATTCAAAGGACGATCAAAACGCTGAAAGGAAAATTAACTAACTTATCCACCTTTTGTAAATGTTGCTGAAATGCAGCAAAATTCTGTCTGCTTTATTGACAGTGGGGTGGGGAAGGTTGAGACTGACCATAATTTTAAAACTATAGTTTAGCCATCCATATAGAAGTTAATGTACCTTTGTTGTCATTCAGCAATTAAATCATCCAGTAATTAAAAAGGTTAATACTTGGGCTGCTTGTTATTGGAATTTAGGTGGTAGTCATGGGTGTCAGAGGTCAGCAGTTGATAAATCATTTTCACGAGGTTGGAGTCGTGATCAACCTGGACAAGTGCAAATGAGGCAGCGAAGTGCTACCACTGCTGGTTCTCCAGGAACAGAAAAGGCAAGAAGTATAGTGCGACAGAAAACTATAGGTAGGTAAATCTGATATATAGAGATTGAATGGGATTGGGTAAGATAGTTTCTTACAACTTGAAGTAATGTGAATTATTTTGTATCCTTTGTCTTTTACAACTGCAATTTTTTTTCAACATTGTTGGAGCATTTAACATCCTCTTGTGCTAAGGTGTAATTTTTAACATGCATTGCTTGGAGCTGGAAAGTTTCTTTCCACAGATTGCTTCTTGTTTTATGATCTTTGTCCAAGATCTAATATGCCTAAGGATTTGTATTTTTAACAGATCATACTGTATTTATTCAGTTTACTTCACAAAGATGTTAGTTGTTTAGAACTTTTTACTGCAGTCCTACCTTAACCTCTCCCTCTATATAAACTCTTCCACCCCCTCAATCTTGCCATCTCATGTGGCCCCTTTATTCCCATGATCTCAATCACAGATCAGGCCATCTCTAATCAATTCCTTCTATCCCTGACCACTCATAAGAGACAAGAGCCCCAGTCTATTCAATCTTTCCTGATGGGTATAACCTCTCCATTTGTTATCATCCTAGTAAAACTTTTTTTGCGCCTTCTAAAGTGCTTCTATATCCTTTTTATTATATGTTCACAGTACAAATGTAGTCTAACCAAGGTTCTGTACAAGTTTAATAAAACCTGTGTTTTATTTGCTTTATTTTTATAGCTTTATTAACCTGTGTTGCTACTTTGTGATTTTTGTATCTGTACCCCTAGATCCCTCTGCCCTTTACCCCGTTTAGACACTTAGTTTCTGATGAGTGTGTGGTCTCCTTATTCTTCCTACTTCCATAACATCGCCAGTATCCACCACTGCAATAGCCCATCTGCTGCTGAAACCATCATCCAAGGTCTTGTTACCTACCAATTTGACTATTCCAATGCTATCCTGGCCAGCCATTCATCTACACTCTTCATAAACTCGGTCATCGAAAACCGTGCTATCCGTATCCGTATTTCCAAGTCCCGTTAACCCATCACCTGTGCTCGCTGACCTCCATTAGCTCGCTGTCCACCAATGCTCAGATTTTAAAATTCTTACCCTTGTGTTCAAATCCCTCCATGGTCTCCCCTTCATATCTCACTATTGTCCTCCCATCCTGCAGCCCTTTGAGAAGTCTGTGTTCCTCTAACTCTGGCCTTCGTCCCACAATTGACAGCCGTGCCTTGAGCCATCTCGGTCCTAAGCTCTGGTATTCCCTCCCTAAATCTCTCTCCTGCTTTCTCCTTTTTAAGGTGCTCCTTAAAATCTACCTCTTTGACCAAATTTTTAGTCGTCCATCCTAATATCTCCATTTTTGACTATCAATTTTTGTCTGATTACACTCCTGTGAAGCACCTGGGATGTTTAACTACGTTAAAGGTGCTCTATAAATGTAAGCTGTTGTTGCTAGGTAAAGGTTCTTGCACTCTAAAAAGATTATTACAGACTGTCTACTGCTGACTACCGATTGTCTTAACAATGATCAACCTGAGGGGTGCAGAACCCTCTATTTTTATATCTTAATTTTAAAGACCTTGTGTCTACAATTTTTACGCTATTGCTCTTCCCCGCCTTTACTAATCTTGCATTTCTCAAGTGTTTTTTTTACAGAGAAATAGGAAGAAGTGACATCTTTGTTCCATTAGATGTTACTTAAGTGGTTTGAGTTGGGGATAATGGCTTCTCACACTAGTAAGGAATGCCTGTGGTTATAAATGCATATCTCTTTGGTGCAATTAACCTAGAATTTTTATGGCTTTAATTAGTTCGCCATTTAGCTTAAAGATTTTATGGCTAAATTATCTGGGAAATTTCATGGTCAAATGCCTGGGTGATGGTTAGCTGTGCTTCTGTTAGCTTAAAGCCTTTTCCCAAAAATCAGTTTTAACAGTTGAACTCCATTTGATCTGGTCAGCTTTCAAGCTAAAACTATAATTTAGGTTGTTTTCTCCCATGAACCTCTCGAATATACCCTTCAGCAATTTACAGGCCACTGTTCCTACATCTACTTCCTAAATTCCCTATTCCCACCAAACAGCTGACCACCCAACTTACTTTGCTGGTTCCCATGCTAGCTGACATTAACAGTTCTCTCTCCTCAGTTACTGTCCCTCAAATCTGCCGTCATCACCCCATTCCTCAAAAAATCAACCCTTGACCCTTCTGTCCATGCAAACTACCGCCCCATCTCCAACATCTCTTTCCTTTCCAAAGTCCTTGAACGTGTTACCGCCTCTCAAATCCATGCCCATCTTTCCAACTTACTCCATGTTTGAATCCCTCCAATCAGGTTTCCACCCCTGCCACAGTATCGAAACGTCTCTCATCAAGTGACTATGACAAAGGTAAACTATCCCTCCTTGTCCTTCTTGACTTGTCTGCAGCCTTTGATACTGTTGACCACTCCATCCTTCTCCAACACCGCTCCACCGTCATCCAGCTGGGTGGGACTCTACACTCACCTGGTTCCATTCTTATCTATCTAATCGTTGCCAGAGAATCGCCTACAATGGCTTCACTTCCCGCTCCCACATCATTAACCTCTGGGGTCACCCAAGCATCAATCCTTGGCTCCCTTCACTATTTCTCATTTACATGCTGCCCCTTGGCAACATCATCCAAAAACACAGCATCAGTTTCCACATGTATGCTAATGACACCTACCTCACCACCACTTCTCTTGACCTCTCCATAGTCTCTAAATTATCAGACTGCTTGGTTCTGGATGAGTAAAAGTGTTCTCCAATTAAATATTGGGAAGACCAAAGCCATTATTTTCAGACCCTGCCACAAACTCCGTTCCCTAGCCACTGACTCGGTCCCTCTCCCTAACATTTGTCTGAGGCTGAATTACACTGTTCATAACCTTGGTGTCATATTTGACCCTGAAATTAGCTTCCGACCACACATCCGTGGCATGGCTAAGACGGCCTATTTCCACCTTCGTAACATTGCCCGTCTCCGCCCTTGCATCAGCTCCTCCGCTGCTGGAACCCTCATCCATGCCTTGTTATCTCTAGACTTGACTATTCCAACGCACTCCTGGCTGACCTCTCACATCTACCCTATGTAAACTTGAGGTCATCCAAAATTCGTCTGCCCTGTCCTAACTCTCAGCAAGTCCCGCTCACCCATCACCCCTGTGCTCACGGTACTTTGGCTCCCGGTTAAGTAATGCCTTGATTTCAAAATTCTCATTCTTGTTTTCAAATCCCTCCCTGACCTTGCCCTTTCCTATCTCTGTAATCTCCTCAACTCCCCGAGATATCTGCACTCCTCTAATTCTGCCCTCTTGAGCATCGGAGATTATATTTGCTCAACCATCGGTGGCCGTGCCTTCTGTTGCCTAGGCCCTAAGCTCTGGAATTCCCTGCCTAAACCTCACACCTCTCTACCTCTCTTTCCTCCTTTAAGACACTCCTCAAACCTACCTTTTTGACCAAGCTTTTGGTCATCTGCCCTAATTTCTCCTTATATGGCTCCTTGTCAAATCTTTTTGTCTCAATACTCCTGTGAAGCGCCTTAGGATGTTTTACTACATTAAAGGTGCTATATAAATACAAGTTGTTGTAAATTTCACAACTTTAGTATACCCTACATCATGTGAATAATTAAATGAAGAAGAAAGACAATTGAGTTGCTGAATGTTCTTCATTGTTTGACATATGTCTCCCACACAGCATGTACCCAACTAATTACCTCGGGTTATGCAAGAATGTAGGTTTTTCAGTTGGGGGAATTGGTAATCTGTTTCAGGTCACCAACAATGGCACCGATCTTGGGACTTTATGTGATATAGCAGAGCGTTTCTCAAACTGTGGTTCACGGACCCCTGGGGGTCCATAGAGACTTTCCGTGGGTCCGCGGCTGGAGGTAATTTCAAGCCTGCTCTTTTATAAAACCAGCACTGATTCAGTTCTTGCGAATTATTCTCAGAGGCTGAGCCCACCTCTTCTCAGAGGCCACAGCTCTCTCTCACTTTGCAATGAGCGCTCCCTGCCGGTCGAGCCGATTCCTCTCCCTGGTACCGCAACCCTGTGCCATCCTCCCGACACGTGATCAAAGAACCTATGGGGGCTCTGCAAACACACAAAATCCCACAGTGCAGCTGTTACAAAACATTGAAGTGGGACAGTATGGCAGTGACTCGTGCTCCCAGCAGCATGTGCGTGGGTACTCATGCCCTCACTCATCTTGATCAGCCTGCTGACTGTTTTAAAAATTGTCCAGCAGTAAGTGATTAATAGTGGTCGTCCGTTGCTGCGGAGTACCCAGAATTGGTGTGAGAAGCAGGCGCACCCATCTCACTGATGTCTGTAAGTAAATACATGTTTTCTCAAAAGCATTATTAAAACACTCTTTGCATGTAGCACTTTCATATTATGAGTATTATATAGTATAATTTAGATGGGGGTCCGTGATTACTAATTGATTTGTAAAGAGGTCCTTCCACCAAAAAAAAGTTTGGGAACCACTGATACAGGAGACCAAATGTAGCAGTGTTCATTTACCATGGCATGTTTTCACATGCATGCTAGGAAAATGATTTTCCAGGAACAATTCAAGTTAGAGACTCCATTGCTACAGTGTGTGGTAGGTACATATCAAAGAATGAAGACCTTGCATGATGGGTACTCTATCCTTCTATGTAAGTATCCAAAAAGCTGTTTCTACCCTGTACAGCGGTCCATTCTAGAAAACAGTTGATTGTCTCTTGGGCACTTGCCTGCATCATTTGTATAGTTATTTATTTGTGTAATTAAAAAAAATATTTTTTAAGATGGCATATTACTCGTGAGAAAAGCATTTGAACCTAGTCAGTCAGTTGTGGGTCTTTTGTACACCTCGATGGCTTATTGAATGAACAATCTGTTTACTTCACAATTACCAAGATCCCTAAACCTTTGTCGCAAAATTTAAAAGTCCACTGCCACATGCTGTACAACATGAGGATAAAATCCTTCAGATTTTCTTTGTGCAAGACCTTTTAAAATTAGTACACATCATTTATGTAATGGTGACTAGAATTTATTGGTATCAAAATAATCGCATACGTTTTAAACATGTTGCCTGTACATGATTTTGATGTCTAATGCATAAAATGGGATATAATCCAATTAATCTCACCCTTTTAGTGAATTTTAAATGTTATGTTAGATTATCTGAGATCCTAGGTCATGGTATGTTCATAGAATTGTCTTCTGCAGTTATACGTCTAGTTTACTTTTGTGTGTCCTGGTTTTTGTCTTTTTGTGAAAGCACTTTTTCATTACTACTACTCTTTGCTTTTATTCCCTCTTTTCTCTTCATTTTTAATTTTTTTTTTAAAGCCATCGGAAGCCGATCCATTGGTGATTGTGTTTGTCCATCGGCCTCTATGCGCAATGCTAAAAGTGCACCTGTTCTGCTCCATACTTCTTCCAATCCTTACCTGCTTGACTTAGTCCTCACCCCCTTTTTTGATGATCTTCCAGGTAGTTCCAGCTCTGCTTATTCCTGTGACTATTTATCAATTGTCTTGTTGCTTGCTTGGCTATTCTAAGTGCATAACAATTAATGGGACTTGTAAAATGGAGCAGAATGTAAAAGCTTAGATTGTTGCTAAGTTAATTAGTGCTAGAAATTGGGAAACAAATTACAGGATAAATATTGACTTGTATAATTAGCCAGTCTCTCCCTTACTGCATTAATGTTTTTAGCCATCTATTTACTTGAATGTTTGCTGCAAACATTATAAAAAATTTTAAAACCTGCAAAAGCTAGAAATCTGAAACAAAAACAGAAAAGGTTGTAAATAAATAAGCTAGCCAGCATTTATGGAGAAAATAATATTTCAGGGCCGTTCAGAATTGAAAAGTAACAAATGTGTTAATCGAATTGGAAAAAATTGGAGGGATAGATGTGTGTGTGTGTGTGTGTGTGTGTGTTATATATCCCTTTTTTCTAATTCTATTAAAATAGAAACATTAACTTTAGTAAACACTACAGAAATTATATGTAATTTTAACAAAGCTAAGTTGGGTTAAGAAATCACAGGTTATGGAGATTGCAAAAGAAATGTAAAATAAACATGATTTATATTCATTGTGTGAAATAGTTCGATTTTTGTGCTCCTATGTTTCTTTATTTGTCACAAGCCTTTAGAAGGTTCCTGTAAATAATGAAGATTCCCTCTTTCAAGCAAACAAAGCAAACCTTGCATGTTAATATAATGCTGTTCCATTTAGCCAAACCATCTGAAGATGACAAGTTGCTTCTAATAACTGGAAATCCAGAATCATAAGTTTGAGAAATGTAGTTCAAAAGATTGGCAATTGGATATATGGGATAGCATTTTACATTATTTTACAAATACCCTGTAGTACAATAAATGATTGACAGTGGTCAGAATTGATATACTGATCTTTGTGGGCATTCATCCTCCCATTCATTTAAGCTTGATGTATTTTATCCTGAGCTGGCTTGTACAAATGCAAGGGATGGCTGGGAATGGTAATGTTTGTTTTGTTGGATATTCCAATCTCTCCAAATTATAACCATTAATTGTGGTTTATTTTCAAGATCTTGATGATGCCCAAATTTTGGCCCGGCCTACTCGAACAAGGCATTATTCTCAGAGTGAAGAAAACACCTCTGAAGTATTTAGCACTGTCCGTGAAGAGCAGCCAATGCCACGAAGCAGCAGCACGTCTGATATAATGGAACCATTCATAGCTGAAAGAGCTAAAGGTGCAGTTCCTGTCATTGACAGCTCATCAGTTCCTTCAAGTTTGCAAAGTTCTGCTGAGGTGTTCTCATTATCTAGGTCCATTGAAAGTCACTTTACAGATACACACAGTACAGAATGCTCTCTGGAAGTTGGTGATAGTATTTATGATCACCTTTGTCATCTTGTAGGGGATGTAGAAACAGTAGCATCCTATTATGAGTACAGTCAGAACAAAATAGATGACAGTGAGGCAGACTTGCTGTCCTCCATACGGAAGTATTTTAATGAGACTATTCAAGAAGCTGAGCACACCAAAGAGAAATTGGATATGGACAAAAATAGCATTCCCTTAAATGAAAATATTGAGGTGATGGTAGATGAGACGGACCTGGACTGTGAGGGGCTGGCAAGAATGTGCCATGCTAGTAGCCAGGATATGATGTTGGGAGGGAACACTGAAGCACAGGTAAAAATACAGGACTTGGAAAATACTGGAAACTCTGTTCCATGTCCAGAAGAAGATTATTTGAGTATTACTACATTTTCTGCTGGAGAAAAGCAGTTACCAGAGACTAATATTGAACAGCATAATTGCAAACAACTTGAAAGCTTTGAACAGGGAATGTCATCAGAGATGGAGTCAGAAAATCCAGATTTCAAACAGAGGAGAAAAGTCTTTACTCGCCAGATGGCAACTGAGGTAGACCTTGCAAAAGTGGTAGTATCACCGGATCATCATCGATCCATGCAGACTTGCAACAAAGTAATAGTTCAAAGTAAAAGGAAACTGCTAGCTGATGCTTCTTGTCAAACTTCTACGGTCACAGAACTTAGCAATAAGATAACTGACGCACATAGCATGTATTCAAATAAGAATCCACACAGTACCGCAATTACTGACCCACTTAAAGCTTTAAGTGCACAAAAATTTTCAGCTAACCGAGAATTCACTGATGCAGCAACACCAGAGACGCAGTACTTAAGCATAGCAAATAAGAAAAAGAATAGCAGTATGCATGTTAGTTTTAGGCCATCTACTGAGTCTGTACAGTTCCACACCCCTTTGGACAGTAAGGAAGCTCACTGGAAGTTGAGACTTCGAAGACTTAGTGGTTTCAGTAGTGGCTCATCTGCACCAACTGATTCGATGAAACCTGGTGTCTATAGGCCTCTGGACACGAGAGTTTCTCATAATGAATATAAGAACCGGAAGTCAACATTGATAACTGCTGCAAGTGCCCCAGTGCTGAAGGGAAGTACAGGTGGTAGTCAGGTGGCTGGTCCTGCAACACTTAGGTCCTGTAGCTTACAGGAATCAGTGCAGCAACAGAGTTCCCTAGGTGGTGTTTACAGAACTGTTGTACACGCTTTTTCAAAGTCGAAGGCAAATGTTTCCCCACAGAGACAGAGAAAAGTACCAGCAGAGGCTCCACTGAGGGATCTGTACAGTCATGTTTTGGGATATTTTGGAAGGAAAGTTGCAGGTGAGCACTAACAGTGTGCAGCGCACAAAGGAGCACCTGTTTGGCTTGCTGCAACTGAAAAGCTTTAAGCAATCAAATAGCTTGGGGATGATCACTGCTGTCCTTTATTGGTTTTGCATGCGCTTTTGATTAGCTGATATGTCCTGGCAAACATTTTGTTTTTCCCCACAAAATTCATACTAATGTTTCCCTTTTTTGTGTGCAGGTTTTCAGTTGTTAATCTTTGACAGTAAATTTATTAGTGGTTGGTTATGGTGGCATGATGAATTGAATCTGTGTTAATGCACTTTACATTGTTTTAAATATTTTCAGCACTAGGGGGCAGACTTTGCAAGTATAGTACTCAAAGTCTCAATAGAGTCTTGAATTGAGAAATTACTTGTGTTTGTAAAAGTGTAATTCATCTTTTGACTTTCAAGGAAATAAACTTATAAGATGAAACTATTTATTTTACAGAAGTTTTGAAACATGGTTATAGAAAAATAATTTTTTGAGTTGAAAGTTCATATTCATTATGTCTTGGGAAGGAAAATATGTTGACGGTAGTTTAGATAGAAATCAAATTTCTCTTCAATCAAAGATTAAAAATTGTTAACCTCTACTAATCTTTTTAATATAAAATATGCTAATGCTAACTTGTGATTACCTCTAATTGCACACAGTAAGGATAGGACAATTCATATCTTGGGGGACTGCATGTTTTGGCAAGTAACCCTTGCAATGCTAAACTCCTTTTATTGCTTTAATTTGTAAATAATAGTGTGTTTTTGTATTAATTATGAAGTTGTGTTATTGTGTTTTAAATGCATTATTTGCTTTCAGTCAATAAGGAGGACCCTAGTCAAAAACCTCGACCTTTCAGCACTGATATTGGAAATAGTAATCCCAACATCAGTGATCTTATGGATGAGTTTATAGCAGAACGATTGCGAACTGGTACTTCAGTGGTAAGTTGGTTTACCACCTTGTATTACAATTGTATTTATAATGGAAACTAGTAGTAATTGTGTGTCTGTTCCGTACTCTTCCCACATTGCTATTTTCTGCAGCCTTGCACCAGGAAAGTGCAACACTTTAGGAAACATTAGTGGGATGAACAGTTTGACATTGCATTTTGTAAATTTATTTTTAAGAATTAATGGCTTCCTGTCCAAAGATAAGGGCCCGTAATTTGCAGTCAACAGCGAAGCAAAGGGCCCGAAGTAAGCCTCCCACAAAGATCTCACTATCTCTGTGGCGAGAAGTTTGGCTTTTCCGGCATGTAATTGAAATTAACGCAAGTTAATGGGGAATCCCTAATGCGAGCTGCTGTGATGTCAACAAGTGTTTAAGCAGCCAATCAAAACAGAATCCTCAGAACAGCAAACCAGGAAGTGGGTAAGCTCCTTTGATTCTAACTTTTTAAAAACAATGTTAGAGCAAAACAAATATTGAGGCTCTTACATGGGGAAAAGGCAAACCTGAAATAGAGGAACAAACTATTTTTTTTAATTCCTTTTTTATATATAAGTTTCATTAAAATGGATAAATTTGACACTGCACAAAATTAAAATGAGTTTTTCAGGACCACAACCTTTGTTTAGCAGTTAGTATGTTGTTAAAACCCCAGTTACACCCAATCCAAAAGGATTTAACTTTTAATGGGGTATTTAATAGTGGTATTACCACGGAAGAGTCAAAGTTTTCGTCCGTTTTAATGTCACAGCAATGAATGAATGTCCGCAACGTCAGGATTTCCACATTTAGATGTGCATGCGCTACATCCTGAAGTTGAGGTCAGTTTCAATGGGGTAATAACAGCGAACTCTGTGTGTTCGCTGTTATTACCCACCGCAAATTCCAGGCCAAGGTGTCTCCACGCAGGGTGGGAGTTGCAGAAAATAGAGGATGCTGTTGAGTAGCAGAGAATTGCAGGCAGGATCCCTGTCCACCTTAAACAGAAAATGGTGCAAAGTTTGAGAGAAGAGGGAATAGAAATTAAGGTTAACTTGGAGTGATCCAAATTGATTCGGTTTGGATGAATTCAAGTTTTGAGTGGTCTACTCCTATCAAAAAAAACTAACCGTGGAGCATAGAAATATGTGCACTGTCATTGTCCTATATTCTTGTGCTTGTTTTCTGCTTTGATAGGCCAACAGATTATTGCTATTACCGAACACAACAAAGTACAAAGGCAAATTTGAAGTTTGAAAATTATTTATTACTCTCCACATATAAACACAAAATTACTATCATCCCACATGGGAATATCATAACTTTTCCCTCTTTCCCTATAAAAATTCTGTGCAATCAGTTGACCTTACCCACTGTGCTATGTACTTTTTTTGTTGTGCACCATGACGTTTTGGTAATCTGGACAGCAGTAGAGCTGTCTCCCATATCAAAAAGAAATGTTCATAAATACTTTGCAGTTTTATTTTAAATTTCTCTCCTGTGAATATTGTTAAAACAGTGCGGCACATAAAACATTTTTTTAAATGAAATATTGAAATTCTTATTCCAACATTCTCACCAAGATACTTTACAGCCAATGTTCCGTTTTAAGGCAGCACTCTGCAGCTCCTGCGCAGCCGGCTCACTGGCTTTTAAATAGGAAAAATCGTGCAGGCGCGGTATTTTGAATGAGCCGCGCACCCCAGAAAAAATTAACAGAGCATTGTTTTCAACTTGAGTTTCTCTACTCGCAACTTATCCTTTCTCTGCTGGAGATGGTCAGTTTTTCTGGGGTAAGTTCCATGGGCATCAGCAATTCTCCAGTACTTTGCCGAACTCATTATCTTCATATATGAACACCTGTAGCATCACAGCTAATTCAGCCTAGATCAGAGATTGAATCTGGGGTCTTCTGGTTTTATGGATTAATACTACACTTGAGTGGTGTTTTATTTTTTTTTATTTTTTTTAAATTCACTGCAGTTCCATTTAAACTATGCAAAACTAAATTATTTTGTTTAAAAACTGATTTAGCTCTATGCATTGCTTTTACAAATATATTTAAGAGCACTTTTGCAGCAATGTTGTCTTGAGGGCTTATGGTTCGAGTTGAAGCCATGTAGTGGGTTGATGAAAATTGTTGCATCTAAAGCAGATTAAAGTATCAACAACAGCAGCTTGCATTTATATAGCACCTTTAATATAGTAAAATGTCCCAAGGTGCTTCACAGGAGCAATTATCAAACAAATAAATTATTTCATGAGATTCACTTCCACCCTTAACTGGATCATAATTAATCTATTCAAGCTACATAAATTTGGTATGATTAAGGAAAAAAGTAATTTTATTTTTCATACTAGAATGTTTTGAGGAGGGGAAGCAGTCCTGGTAGTTTGGAAGTGCCAAAAGACCTTCCTGATTTGTTGAACAGACAGAATCAGACGCGACCGGTAGATGACCCAGGCGTCCCATCAGAATGGACTTCCCCAGCCAGTGCTGGAAGCAGTGATCTCATTAGTTCTGACAGCCATTCGGATTCTTTCAATGCTTTTCAATATGATGGACAAAAATTTGAGAGTAAGTATGTTCTCATTCTGGTATTTCTGTTCAAATTTTGAGATGTGTTCATTTATTGATATTCCGAAGGCTGTATCTCTGAAATAAATAACTGCAGTTTTGGATTGATTTGATTTGAGATGTTGCGAATGTCCTTTCATGTGGGAGACCAAATTTAACCCATATTGATGGATTGAGGATCTTCTCCCTCACTCGACTCTTTACTGTACCGTCAAGTTTTTGTGGCAAGCCACATAGTACGTAAAATTTATAATGCAAAACAAGTTGAACGGTTATACATTAAGGACATTTGCTGAATTCTGAGCTGCTAGCTCATTCAGATAGACCATTATGATGTGCAAACATTCATAATAGTTCACAAGGAGATGCTATTCTGAATAATAAGTGCTTTAACCCAATTTAAGACAGAATAAAAGGGCCTTCACTGCACCTTGTCCTGTTATAGCTGACCTGTTTTTTTCCCTCCGGATCCTCTGCATACTATTGGAGTTAAGCCAGGCTTAATGGAATCTGGAGAAACCACATGCTTAGTACACATATAAAATGTCCTGATGTAAATAGGCAGTTACCGCATGTAGATCCCTACTCGGTGCAGAGTTGATGGGCCGAATGGCCTCCTTCTGTGCTGTACTATTCTATGATTCTATGATTTTTGTGATGTATAAATTTCCAGGGCCTGTACAATTGCACCAGTCATCTGTTTGTTTTTCCCTAGCTAAAAAGGTTGCATTCGGTGTTCCTCAGGTTGTACCTCTTGAATTGGGACAAAGCCTTTAATCTCGCCACAGTCATAGGTCAAATTAGAAAACTATTGTTCTTGTTCACAGTTAGAAAATGTATTATTTTCAAAGCGGCTAGTACTTCATTTCATCCTTTTTCAAGATTAAATTAGCCATTCTGTACTAGCTGAATCTCTAGAATAAATGCCATAGTGCTGTGGGCAATGGGAATCACACCAATAAATCAAATGGAAAATAACATGGAATCAATGTGACTGAAACAAGCAAAGCTGCAACAACCATTGACCAGCCATGGTCACACGAGATCAAAAAAGCAGGGTAAAAACAAATATGTGCACAAACCTGGAGGTTGAGGCATGAAATTGGAATGTAACAATCAGCAATACATTGTGTAACCGCAGCTGGGCTGCACTGACCCAGGGACTGCACAGCTTGCGTCAAGTTGAATTTAATATACCTCTAAAGTTGGAACATTATATTGCCCCGACTTCTGCCATTTGCCTTCGAGTCTCTGAACACTCTTGCAATTGTGTGTTCCATATTATGGTGGACAAAATTGAGAAACAAGAAAAAGGATAACAGAGTGCCTCTTTGAATCTGGAGTTACTGAGCTTAATGGGCCCAAGTTTCCGCCCTCTGGAAAGACGGCGCATCTCGATAAGGTGCGCCGACTTTCTGGAAGAAAAGGGGCGTCGAACACTTACCTTGTGATTCTCCAGTCTGCTCAGGACGTCTTCGTGCTCGGCATGGCGCAGCACAAGGGGTCGGGGGCGGAGCCAGGTCTTGGTGCGCTAGAGTGTGCGCGCATGTGCAGTAGCTCCAGGCCCCCGAGGCTGCGGGAGGGGCCCGACCCTAGCCCTGGCCGAATGAGCTCACCGAGCAAAGATCGGACTGGACCTCTGTCGCGTTCAGCTCCCTCCCCCCCATCTTCTCTCCCCGCCCCCCCTTTTCTCTCCCCATCGTTGGCGGGCCCCGCCCAAAATGGCAGCGGCAGCAGCCCGGCCCAGCCTGTTCAGCCTCTCCCCCTCCCTCCCACTCAGCCTCTCTCCCCCCTCCCTCCCATTCAGCCTCTCCCCCCTCCCTCCTGTTCAGCCTTCCCCCCCCCCCTTCTCCCACCCCTTCTCTTCCCATTCTTTCCCACCGCCCCCCCCCCCCCCTTATCTTCCCCTCTTCTACCCCTTCTCTCCCTCCATGTCGTCGGCGGGGCCCGCCCGGCATCTTGCTGGGGGCGGGCCCCGCCCGAAGTGTCGGCGACGGCCTGACCCGGCCCGTTCCGTCTCAGCGGCGCGGCCCGGCCCAACCCGTTCAGCCTTTTCCCCCCTCCTCTCGCCCCCCTCCCTCCTCTCGCGCCCCCCGCCCTCCTCTCGCGCCCCCCTCCCTCCTCTCGCGCCCCCCTCCCTCCTCTCGCGCCCCCCTCCCTCCTCTCTCGCCCCCCTCCCTCCTCTCTCGCCCCCCTCCCTCCTCTCTCGCCCCCCTCCCTCCTCTCTCGCCCCCCTCCCTCCTCTCTCGCCCCCCTCCCTCCTCTCTCGCCCCCCTCCCTCCTCTCTCGCCCCCCCTCCCTCCTCTCTCGCCCCCCTCCCTCCTCTCTCGCCCCCTCCCTCCTCTCTCGCCCCCTCCCTCCTCTCTCGCCCCCCTCCCTCCTCTCTCGCCCCCCTCCCTCCTCTCTCGCCCCCCTCCCTCCTCTCTCGCCCCCCTCCCTCCTCTCTCGCCCCCCTCCCTCCTCTCTCGCCCCCCTCCCTCCTCTCTCGCCCCCTCCCTCTCTCGCCCCCCTCCCTCCTCTCTCGCCCCCCTCCCTCCTCTCTCGCCCCCCTCCCTCCTCTCTCGCCCCCCTCCCTCCTCTCTCGCCCCCCTCCCTCCTCTCTCGCCCCCCTCCCTCCTCTCTCGCCCCCCTCCCTCCTCTCTCGCCCCCCTCCCTCCTCTCTCGCCCCCCTCCCTCCTCTCTCGCCCCCCTCCCTCCTCTCTCGCCCCCCTCCCTCCTCTCTCGCCCCCCTCCCTCCTCTCTCGCCCCCCTCCCTCCTCTCTCGCCCCCCTCCCTCCTCTCTCGCCCCCCTCCCTCCTCTCTCGCCCCCCTCCCTCCTCTCTCGCCCCCCTCCCTCCTCTCTCGCCCCCCCTCCCTCCTCTCTCGCCCCCCTCCCTCCTCTCTCGCCCCCCTCCCTCCTCTCTCGCCCCCCTCCCTCCTCTCTCGCCCCCCTCCCTCCTCTCTCGCCCCCCTCCCTCCTCTCTCGCCCCCCTCCCTCCTCTCTCGCCCCCCCTCCCTCCTCTCGCCCCCCTCCCTCCTCTCTCGCCCCCCCTCCCTCCTCTCTCGCCCCCCTCCCTCCTCTCTCGCCCCCCCTCCCTCCTCTCTCGCCCCCCCTCCCTCCTCTCTCGCCCCCCCTCCCTCCTCTCTCGCCCCCCTCCCTCCTCTCTCGCCCCCCTCCCTCCTCTCTCGCCCCCCCTCCCTCCTCTCTCGCCCCCCTCCCTCCTCTCTCGCCCCCCTCCCTCCTCTCTCGCCCCCCTCCCTCCTCTCTCGCCCAGCTCCCTCCTCTCTCGCCCCGCTCCCTCCTCTCTCGCCCTCCTCTCTCGCCCCCTCCCTCCTCTCTCGCCCCCCCCCTCCTCTCTCGCCCCCCCCTCCCTCCTCTCTCGCCCCCCCTCCCTCCTCTCTCGCCCCCCGCCCTCCTCTCTCGCCCCCCTCCCTCCTCTCTCGCCCTCCTCTCTCGCCCCCCTCCCTCCTCTCTCGCCCCCGCTCCCTCCTCTCTCGCCCTCCTCTCTCGCCCCCCCCTCCCTCCTCTCTCGCCCCCCCTCCCTCCTCTCTCGCCCCCCGCCCTCCTCTCTCGCCCCCCTCCCTCCTCTCTCGCCCTCCTCTCTCGCCCCCTCCCTCCTCTCTCGCCCCCCTCCCTCCTCTCTCGCCCCCCTCCCTCCTCTCTCGCCCCCCTCCCTCCTCTCTCTCGCCCCCCTCCCTCCTCTCTCGCCCCCTCCTCTCTCGCCCCCCTCCCTCCTCTCTCGCCCCCTCCCTCCTCTCTCGCCCCCTCCCTCCTCTCTCGCCCCCTCCCTCCTCTCTCGCCCCCCTCCCTCCTCTCTCGCCCCCCTCCCTCCTCTCTCGCCCCCTCCCTCCTCTCTCGCCCCCTCCCTCCTCTCTCGCCCCCCTCCCTCCTCTCTCGCCCCCCTCCCTCCTCTCTCGCCCCCCCTCCCTCCTCTCTCGCCCCCCCTCCCTCCTCTCTCGCCCCCCTCCCTCCTCTCTCGCCCCCCTCCCTCCTCTCTCGCCCCCCTCCCTCCTCTCTCGCCCCCCTCCCTCCTCTCTCGCCCTCCTCTCTCGCCCCCCCTCCCTCGCCCCCCTCCCTCCTCTCTCGCCCCCCCTCCCTCCTCTCTCGCCCCCCTCCCTCCTCTCTCGCCCTCCTCTCTCGCCCCCCTCCCTCCTCTCTCGCCCCCCTCCCTCCTCTCTCGCCCCCCTCCCTCCTCTCTCGCCCCCCTCCCTCCTCTCTCGCCCCCCTCCCTCCTCTCTCGCCCCCCTCCCTCCTCTCTCGCCCCCCTCCCTCCTCTCTCGCCCCCCTCCCTCCTCTCTCGCCCCCCTCCCTCCTCTCTCGCCCCCCTCCCTCCTCTCTCGCCCCCCTCCCTCCTCTCTCGCCCCCCTCCCTCCTCTCTCGCCCCCCTCCCTCCTCTCTCGCCCCCCTCCCTCCTCTCTCGCCCCCCTCCCTCCTCTCTCGCCCCCCTCCCTCCTCTCTCGCCCCCCCTCCCTCCTCTCTCGCCCCCCTCCCTCCTCTCTCGCCCCCCTCCCGCCTCTCTCGCCCCCCTCCCTCCTCTCTCGCCCCCCTCCCTCCTCTCTCGCCCCCCTCCCTCCTCTCTCGCCCCCCTCCCTCCTCTCTCGCCCCCCTCCCTCCTCTCTCCCCCCCCTCCCTCCTCCCCTCCCTCTCGCCCCCCCTCCCTCCTCTCTCGCCCCCCCTCCCTCCTCTCTCGCCCCCCCTCCCTCCTCTCTCGCCCCCCCCTCCCTCCTCTCTCGCCCCCCCTCCCTCCTCTCTCGCCCCCCTCCCTCCTCTCTCGCCCCGCTCCCTCCTCTCTCGCCCCCCTCCCTCCTCTCTCGCCCTCCTCTCTCGCCCCCCCCTCCCTCCTCTCTCGCCCCCCCCTCCCTCCTCTCTCCCCCCCTCCCTCCTCTCTCGCCCTCCTCTCTCGCCCCCCTCCCTCCTCTCTCGCCCCGCTCCCTCCTCTCTCGCCCTCCTCTCTGCCCCCCCCTCCCTCCTCTCTCGCCCCCCCTCCCTCCTCTCTCGCCCCCCGCCCTCCTCTCTCGCCCCCCTCCCTCCTCTCTCGCCCTCCTCTCTCGCCCCCTCCCTCCTCTCTCGCCCCCCTCCCTCCTCTCTCGCCCCCCTCCCTCCTCTCTCGCCCCCTCCCTCCTCTCTCGCCCCCTCCCTCCTCTCTCGCCCCCTCCCTCCTCTCTCGCCCCCTCCCTCCTCTCTCGCCCCCCTCCCTCCTCTCTCGCCCCCCTCCCTCCTCTCTCGCCCCCTCCCTCCTCTCTCGCCCCCCTCCCTCCTCTCTCGCCCCCCTCCCTCCTCTCTCGCCCCCCTCCCTCCTCTCTCGCCCCCCTCCCTCCTCTCTCGCCCCCCCTCCCTCCTCTCTCGCCCCCCTCCCTCCTCTCTCGCCCCCCCTCCCTCCTCTCTCGCCCCCCCTCCCTCCTCTCTCGCCCCCCTCCCTCCTCTCTCGCCCCCCTCCCTCCTCTCTCGCCCCCCTCCCTCCATTCTCGCCCCCCTCCCTCCTCTCTCGCCCCCCTCCCTCCTCTCTCGCCCCCCTCCCTCCTCTCTCGCCCCCCTCCCTCCTCTCTCGCCCTCCTCTCTCGCCCCCCCTCCCTCCTCTCTCGCCCCCCCTCCCTCCTCTCTCGCCCCCCTCCCTCCTCTCTCGCCCCCTCCCTCCCCTCTCGCCCCCCTCCCTCCTCTCTCGCCCCCTCCCTCCTCTCTCGCCCCCCTCCCTCCTCTCTCGCCCCCCTCCCTCCTCTCTCGCCCCCCTCCCTCCTCTCTCGCCCCCTCCCTCTCTCGCCCCCCTCCCTCCTCTCTCGCCCCCCTCCCTCCTCTCTCGCCCCCCTCCCTCCTCTCTCGCCCCCCTCCCTCCTCTCTCGCCCCCCTCCCTCCTCTCTCGCCCCCCTCCCTCCTCTCTCGCCCCCCTCCCTCCTCTCTCGCCCCCCTCCCTCCTCTCTCGCCCCCCTCCCTCCTCTCTCGCCCTCCTCTCTCGCCCTCCTCTCTCGCCCCCCTCCCTCCTCTCTCGCCCCCCTCCTCCTCCTCTCTCGCCCCCCTCCCTCCTCTCTCGCCCCCCTCCCTCCTCTCTCGCCCCCCTCCCTCCTCTCTCGCCCCCCTCCCTCCTCTCTCGCCCCCCTCCCTCCTCTCTCGCCCCCCTCCCTCCTCTCTCGCCCCCCTCCCTCCTCTCTCGCCCCCCTCCCTCCTCTCTCGCCCCCCTCCCTCCTCTCTCGCCCCCCTCCCTCCTCTCTCGCCCCCCTCCCTCCTCTCTCGCCCCCTCCCTCCTCTCTCGCCCCCCTCCCTCCTCTCTCGCCCCCCTCCCTCTCTCTCGCCCCCCTCCCTCCTCTCTCGCCCCTCTCCTCTCTCGCCCTCCTCTCTCGCCCCCCTCCCTCCTCTCTCGCCCCCCTCCCTCCTCTCTCGCCCCCCTCCCTCCTCTCTCGCCCCCCTCCCTCCTCTCTCGCCCCCCTCCCTCCTCTCTCGCCCCCCTCCCTCCTCTCTCGCCCCCCTCCCTCCTCTCTCGCCCCCTCCTCTCTCGCCCCCCTCCCTCCTCTCTCGCCCCCCTCCCTCCTCTCTCGCCCCCCTCCCTCCTCTCTCGCCCCCCTCCCTCCTCTCTCGCCCCTCCTCTCTCGCCCCCCTCCCTCCTCTCTCGCCCTCCTCTCTCGCCCCCCCTCCCTCCTCTCTCGCCCCCCCTCCCTCCTCTCTCGCCCCCCGCCCTCCTCTCTCGCCCCCCTCCCTCCTCTCTTCTTGCCCCGCCCTCCTCTCTCGCCCCCCTCCCTCCTCTCTCGCCCCGCTCCCTCCTCTCTCGCCCTCCTCTCTCGCCCCCCCTCCCTCCTCTCTCGCCCCCCCTCCCTCGTCTCTCGCCCCCCTCCCTCCTCTCTCGCCCGCCCTCCTCTCTCGCCCCCCTCCCTCCTCTCTCGCCCTCCTCTCTCGCCCCCTCCCTCCTCTCTCGCCCCCCTCCCTCCTCTCTCGCCCCCCCCCTCCTCTCTCGCCCCCCTCCCTCCTCTCTCGCCCTTCCCTCCCTCCTCTCTCGCCCCGCTCCCTCCTCTCTCGCCCTCCTCTCTCGCCCCCCTCCCTCCTCTCTCGCCCTCCTCTCTCGCCCCCCCTCCCTCCTCTCTCGCCCCCCTCCCTCCTCTCTCGCCCCCCCTCCCTCCTCTCTCGCCCCCCTCCCTCCTCTCTCGCCCCTCCCTCCTCTCTCGCCCCCCTCCCTCCTCTCTCGCCCCCCTCCCTCCTCTCTCGCCCCTCCCTCCTCTCTCGCCCCCCTCCCTCCTCTCTCGCCCCCCTCCCTCCTCTCTCGCCCCCCTCCCTCCTCTCTCGCCCCCCTCCCTCCTCTCTCGCCCCCCTCCCTCCTCTCTCGCCCCCCCTCCCTCCTCTCTCGCCCCCCTCCCTCCTCTCTCGCCCCCCTCCCTCCTCTCTCGCCCCCCTCCCTCCTCCTCTCGCCCCCTCCCTCCTCTCTCGCCCCCCTCCCTCCTCTCTCGCCCCCCTCCCTCCTCTCTCGCCCCCCTCCCTCCTCTCTCGCCCCCCTCCCTCCTCTCTCGCCCCCCTCCCTCCTCTCTCGCCCCCCTCCCTCCTCTCTCGCCCCCCTCCCTCCTCTCTCGCCCCCCTCCCTCCTCTCTCGCCCCCCCCCCTCCTCTCTCGCCCCCCTCCCTCCTCTCTCGCCCCCCCTCCCTCCTCTCTCGCCCCCCTCCCTCCTCTCTCGCCCCCCTCCCTCCTCTCTCGCCCCCCTCCCTCTCCCTCCCTCCTCTCTCGCCCCCCTCCCTCCTCTCTCGCCCCCCTCCCTCCTCTCTCGCCCCCCTCCCTCCTCTCTCGCCCCCCTCCCTCCTCTCTCGCCCTCCTCTCTCGCCCCCCTCCCTCCTCTCTCGCCCCCCCTCCCTCCTCTCTCGCCCCCCTCCCTCCTCTCTCGCCCCCCTCCCTCCTCTCTCGCCCCCCTCCCTCCTCTCTCGCCCCCCTCCCTCCTCTCTCGCCCCCCTCCCTCCTCTCTCGCCCCCCTCCCTCCTCTCTCGCCCCCCTCCCTCCTCTCTCGCCCCCCTCCCTCCTCTCTCGCCCCCCTCCCTCCTCTCTCGCCCCCCTCCCTCCTCTCTCGCCCCCCTCTCTCGCTCCTCTCTCTCGCCCCCCTCCCTCCTCTCTCGCCCCCCTCCCTCCTCTCTCGCCCCCCTCCCTCTCTCGCCCCCCTCCCTCCTCTCTCGCCCCCCTCCTCTCCTCGCCCCCCTCCCTCCTCTCTCGCCCCCCTCCCTCCTCTCTCGCCCCCCTCCCTCCTCTCTCGCCCCCTCCCTCCTCTCTCGCCCCCCTCCCTCCTCTCTCGCCCCCCTCCCTCCTCTCTCGCCCCCCTCCCTCCTCTCTCGCCCCCCTCCCTCCTCTCTCGCCCCCCTCCCTCCTCTCTCGCCCCCTCCCTCCTCTCTCGCCCCCCTCCCTCCTCTCTCGCCCCCCTCCCTCCTCTCTCGCCCCCCTCCCTCCTCTCTCGCCCCCCTCCCTCCTCTCTCGCCCCCCTCCCTCCTCTCTCGCCCCCTCCTCCCTCCTCTCTCGCCCCCCTCCCTCCTCTCTCGCCCCCCTCCCTCCTCTCTCGCCCCCCTCCCTCCTCTCTCGCCCCCCTCCCTCCTCTCTCGCCCCCCTCCCTCCTCTCTCGCCCCCCTCCCTCCTCTCTCGCCCCCCTCCCTCCTCTCTCGCCCCCCTCCCTCCTCTCTCGCCCCCCTCCCTCCTCTCTCGCCCCCCTCCCTCCTCTCTCGCCCCCCTCCCTCCTCTCTCGCCCCCCTCCCTCCTCTCTCGCCCCTCCCCTCCTCTCTCGCCCCCCTCCCTCCTCTCTCGCCCCCCTCCTCCTCCTCTCTCGCCCCCTCCCTCCTCTCTCGCCCCCCTCCCTCCTCTCTCGCCCCCCTCCCTCCTCTCTCGCCCCCCTCCCTCCTCTCGCCCCCCTCCCTCCTCTCTCGCCCCCCTCCCTCCTCTCTCGCCCCCTCCCTCCTCTCTCGCCCCCCTCCCTCCTCTCTCGCCCCCCTCCCTCCTCTCTCGCCCCCCTCCCTCCTCTCTCGCCCCCCTCCCTCCTCTCTCCGCCCCCCTCCTCCTCTCTCGCCCCCCTCCCTCCTCTCTCGCCCCCCTCCCTCCTCTCTCGCCCCCCTCCCTCCTCTCTCGCCCCCCTCCCTCCTCTCTCGCCCCCCTCCCTCCTCTCTCGCCCCCCTCCCTCCTCTCTCGCCCCCCTCCCTCCTCTCTCGCCCCCCTCCCTCCTCTCTCGCCCCCCTCCCTCCTCTCTCGCCCCCCCTCCCTCCTCTCTCGCCCCCCCTCCCTCCTCTCTCGCCCCCCTCTCTCTCGCCCTCCTCTCTCGCCCCCCTCCCTCCTCTCTCGCCCCCCTCCCTCCTCTCTCGCCCCCCTCCCTCCTCTCTCGCCCCCCTCCCTCCTCTCTCGCCCCCCTCCCTCCTCTCTCGCCCCCCTCCCTCCTCTCTCGCCCCCCTCCCTCCTCTCGCGCCCCCTCCCTCCTCTCTCCGCCCCCTCCCTCCTCTCTCGCCCCCCTCCCTCCTCTCTCGCCCCCCTCCCTCCTCTCTCGCCCCCCTCCCTCCTCTCTCGCCCCCCTCCCTCCTCTCTCGCCCCCCCTCCCTCCTCTCTCGCCCCCCTCCCTCCTCTCTCGCCCCCCTCCCTCCTCTCTCGCCCCCTCCCTCCTCTCTCGCCCCCCTCCCTCCTCTCTCGCCCCCCTCCCTCCTCTCTCGCCCCCCTCCCTCCTCTCTCGCCCCCTCCCTCTCTCTCGCCCCCCTCCCTCCTCTCTCGCCCCCCTCCCTCCTCTCTCGCCCCCCTCCCTCCTCTCTCGCCCCCCTCCCTCCTCTCTCGCCCCCCTCCCTCCTCTCTCGCCCCCCTCCCTCTCTCTCGCCCCCCTCCCTCCTCTCTCGCCCCCCTCCCTCCTCTCTCGCCCCCCTCCCTCCTCTCTCGCCCCCCTCCCTCCTCTCTCGCCCCCCTCCCTCCTCTCTCGCCCCCCTCCCTCCTCTCTCGCCCCCCTCCCTCCTCTCTCGCCCTCCTCTCCCCCCTCCCTCCTCTCTCGCCCCCCTCCCTCCTCTCTCGCCCCCCTCCCTCCTCTCTCGCCCCCCTCCCTCCTCTCTCGCCCCCCTCCCTCCTCTCTCGCCCCCCTCCCTCCTCTCTCGCCCCCCTCCCTCCTCTCTCGCCCCCTCCCGCCTCTCCCCCCCTCCCTCCTCTCTCGCCCCCCTCCCTCCTCTCTCGCCCCCCTCCCTCCTCTCTCGCCCCCCTCCCTCCTCTCTCGCCCCCCTCCCTCCTCTCTCGCCCCCCTCCCTCCTCTCTCGCCCCCCTCCCTCCTCTCTCG